>NW_026652438.1:0-58218 GCF_009828535.3 Hylobates moloch
GGTTCCACTCTCAGACTCCTCCCTACCCTGGCTCTGCCCCTAGCTCCCAAGCTCCTCTCATCCTAGGCTCTGATTCCCCTTGCTAGACTTTTTCCCAGGGTCCTGGCTTTGTATGACCAGGGACTTGTCTCTCTCTCTACCAGGACCCTAACACTGCCGCAGCCTCCTCCCTCCACCAGCTGCCCGAGCACCCGCCCCCAGCTGCCCAAGCACCCCCACTTCTGGGCTGGCTTCACCGCAGAGCCCTCGGCCACCTCCTTGGGGGTTCTGACACCCTTAGACACTATTTCTCAGGGCTCTGGCTGCACCCCAGGGCGCCAGACACCCCCAGACACGCCCCCGCCCCCGCCCCACCTGGAGAGCGCGAGCCCCTCCCCCTGGGCCTCTGGCTGCGCCCAGAACGCTCAAGCCCCTTCCTACCTGGACCTTCAGCTGGCGCTTGTGCAGGGTGGAGAGAATCAGGGCAAGCGAGCGTGGAGGAGTCTGAGCAGGCCGGGGAGGGGCCCCGGCGGGGCGAACGGCCACTGCCCGGCGAGGAACGCCGCGGTGGAGACGGGGTCCGCTGGCCCGAGAGCCCCCGCAGGCTGCCCTCGGACGCTGTTGGACGCAGGCTGCCGCTCTCAGCGTCAGACAGGCTGCCTGAGGGTAGGGGAGAGAGGCAGGAGGCCGCAGAGTTAGGAACCGCGGGGTTGGCTGGGCAAAGACGCCCAGGCGAGGCTGGGGGGCCACCTCATCCCAAATGCTGCCTCCTACAAGAAGCCTTCCTGATTTCACCTCCTCCACTAGCTCAGTCCTCAGCTCGCCGCTGAGGCCTCCCATTTATTGTGAAGAGATCATTTGGCATTGCTCACAGGTGGGCTCTGAAAGGGCCGTGCCTCCCCTCTGAGACTGGGAGCTCCCCAGGGCAGAGGCCGGTGAGCTAGCAGGGGTGCTGAGCAGCTACAGCCTGGGTCCCAGGCCCCCACCCATTTGCAGTTCAGTCCCAGGCCACCGAAAGGCGAGGTGGGGGAGCCCAGGACTGCCTGGCAAGGCCCTGTCTTCCCACCTCTCTGGGCTCACACCTGTGCCAGGTCCCTTAGGCTCAGCTGTAGGCCCTCTCCGTCCTCTGTCTGCAGGGCCGCCTGCTCCTGTAGCCGCAGGGATTCCTGGAGTGCGGTTAGGGAGACAAAGGGTGGTCGGGGCTCTGTCTTATCTGAAACCTCCCCTTTCCCTCCCTCCCTGGCCCACCACTGATCAGGTGGCCTCTGAAGCCATGTCCGTAGGCCAGCCACCTGGTAGACCCCACAGCAGGCCCGAGGCCCTCACTGAACAGACCAGGCCCAGGGAAGAGCTGTGTTCCGCCCCAGGTCACACAGTCGATTGGAGGAGAGCTGGACCTAGAACCCAGGCCAGGCCCCACACAGAGGGTGACCAAACCAGGCTGTACCGTGGGGGAGTGAGTGTCCCACTGGTGAGGGTGGGCAGCTGGGATTCCAGAGGCAGCATCTGGACCTGAAGAGCGTGGATGGGAGTTCAACTCCCAACTCTCCCGCTTACTGGCTCTGAGACTGGACAAGCATTTCCCCTCTTGGGCCTCAGTTTGCCCATCTGAGTCATGAGGATTACGCTACAGGGCTGCTGGGAGGATGAAATGGGATGGAGGAGGTGAGTGTGCTTCCCACGAAGCCTGCACACCTGTGAGGGCTGAACCTGAGTGTGAGTGGGACGCTGGGGGTGGCCCAGGCAGCCCAGCCCTAAGCCTGTGTCCATGGATCTGGCCGGTACCCCATCCCATCCTGCCCCATCTCAGGGGCAGCTGCAGCTCACCAGGGCCTGAATCTATTCAGTGAGGTCCTTGTTGACCTGATCCTTCTCCAGAGTCTGCTTCTGAAGATGCTCCACTGCCAGGCCCAGCTCTGTCACTCTGGAGTTGGGGGAGCAACAGAGATGAATAGGGGACCACCCCCGCCTCTCAAATCCACTAGCTCTGTGTCCACCACGCTTCTCCAAACCCGAGGCAGGGACCCTAACCTCCACCTCCCTGGCTGTGTGACCTTAAACAAGTCGCAGCTCCTCTCCAGGCCTCACACTTCCCATCTGTGAAATGGGAATGAGGTTCCCAGCAGCTTTATCTCATGGGAAAGCACTTGAGGACTTGTCCAGGTGGCAGGAGTAAGGGGCACAAGTTCTTTTTTTGTTGTTTTCTTTTGAATCAGAGTTTCACTCTGTCATCCAGGCCAGAATACAGTGATGTGATCTTGGCTCACTGCAACCTCCACATCCTGGGTTCAAGTGATTCTCCTGTCTCGGCCTCCCTCGTACCTGGGATTAGAGGCACACACCACCACACCCAGATAATTTTTGTATTTTTAGTAGAGACAGGGTTTCGCCTGTCGGACAGGCTGGTCTTGAGCTCCTGACCTCAGGTCATCCCCCACCTTGGCCTCCCAAAGTGCTGGGATTACAGGTGTGAGCCACCGCACCCGGCCACAAATTCTGTCACTGGACGCTAAGCTGTTTATGATATACACTGGGCAAGTGACTTCGGAACCTCAGTGGGGTGCCTGGGAAGACTGGCTGAGCTCACAGAGGAAGGCCCTCCTCCTAGTGAACAGATGCTCCCTTCTCCCCAGCTCTCCAGATTTACCTTCTGCAGGGAAGCCTGCCTCGTGCAACACCCACCAGGTAACCACCTGGCACTGAGGTCAGTCTTGTCCAGGTCGCTTTGCATCTGCTGCTGGGCCAGGTCCTTCTCACGGAACACCTTGTCCTGCAGCTGCTCCTCCAGCTGGGCCTGCAGCAGGGCCTGCTTCTCCAGGGCTACCTCAGCCCAGCTCTCTGCCAGCCGCAGGCCGGTGCTCAGTCCCAGGCCGGCCTCCTGGACAGCTCCCCTCCCAGCTGCAGCAGGTCCTTTGGGAAGAGAGCACAGGATGGGGATGGGATGGGGCTCGCTCCCAACTACAAATTAAAACTACGCTGGGGCCGGGTGTGGAGGCTCACACCTATAATCCCAGCACTTTGGGAGGCCGAGGCGGGCAGATCACCTGAGGTCAGTAGTTCGAGACCAGCCTGGCCAACATGGTGAAACCCCATTTCTACTAAAAATACAAAAAATTAGCCAGGCGTGGTGGCGCACTCCTGTAGTCCCAGCTGCTTGGGAGGCTGAGGCAGGAGAATTGCTTGAACCTAGGAGGTGGAGGTTGCAGTAAGCTGAGATCATGCCACTGCACTCTAGTCTGGGCGGCACAGCCAGACTGCATCACAAAAAAATAAATAAATAAAATAAAAATAAAACTACACTGGGCTGGGTGCAGTGGTATGAACCTGCAGTCCCAGCTGTGCGGGAAGCTGAGGCAGGATTGCTTGAGCCCAGGAATTTGAGGCCAGCATGGGAAACATAGTGAGACTCCATCCAAAAACTAAAGAGGAAGAAAAAAAAAAAAAAACACTACACTGGGATGCCATTTGTCCACTATCAGATTGGGAAAAAAAAAAAAAAGGGACACATAGTACACAAGGAGGGGCTCTGGGGTAACAGGCCCTCCCCTACACAGCTGGTGGGAGGGTGAGTACAACCACAACGGAGGGCACTGAGGGAGAGCTCCGAAAACTATGTATGCATAGGACCTTCCCCACTAGCTCCTCCTCTAAGAATGTATCCAAAGATATAACCCAGCACAGAGGAGATGGCCTGTGGAACAGCAGGTTCACTGCAGCATTGCTCATGTAAGAAATCCTGGTGACAACCTAAATGTCTATCAAAAGGGGACTGCTACTAAGTACATGATGGTACATCCCTTAAGTGGAAAACTGTGGCTAAGAAAAACCAGTGGAGAAGTTCTTCCTGGCCTGATCCAGAGCCATGTCCCAGTTATAACTAGTAGGTGAAGAAAGCATCTTCAAGAACTGTGAAGATGAAATTTTACCAGGCATATATACAAAAAAGTTGTGTGTGTGTGTGTGTGTGTGTGTGTGTGATCTGCTTTATTTGCTTATATAAAATAACCCTGGAAGGTCACTTAAGAAACTGATAGGCCAGGCACAGTGGCTCATGCCTGTAATCCCAGCACTTTGGTAGGCCGAGGTGGGAGGATCACCTGAGGTCAGGAGTTCAAGACCAGTCTGGCCAATATGGCGAAATCCCGCCTCTGTTAAAAATACAACACACCTCTATTAAAAATACAAAAATTAGCTGGGTGTGGTGGCTCACGCGTGTAATCCCAGCTACTTGGGAGGCAGAGGTGGGAGAATCACTTGAACCCGGGGGGCAGAGGTTGCAGTGAGCCAAGATCGTGCCACTGCACTCCAGCCTGGGAGACAGAGCGAGATTCCATCTGAAAAAAGAAAAAGAAACTGACAATGCTTCTCATGGTAACTTGGTGGCCAACAAAAAAAAAAAAAAAGAAAGAAAAGAAAAAGAAAAAAGAAAGAAAGAAAAAAATTGTATATATAAAAAGAAAAAGAAGCTGATAATGCTGCTTGCCTCCA
Source organism: Hylobates moloch (assembly GCF_009828535.3). NCBI lineage: Eukaryota > Metazoa > Chordata > Mammalia > Primates > Hylobatidae > Hylobates > Hylobates moloch. The sequence continues at coordinate 4,468 of NW_026652438.1, forward strand.
AGGAAGGAATAGGAATATCTGGGGTCAGAGGTGAGAGGGAGCCATTTTACTGTGTACCCTTTTGAAATGTGAGCATGTGACTTAATCAAAAGTAAAATATAAAAATTTTAAAGGTTACTTACAAAATTTGTTTTTGTTTTTGTTTTTGTTTTCAGACGGAGTCTTGCTCTGTTGCCCAGGCTGGAGTGCACTGGTGCGATCTCAGCTCACTGCAACCTCTGCCTCCCCGGTTCAAGTGATTCTCCTGCCTCAGCCTCCCGAGTAGCTTGAATTACAGATGTACGTCACAACACCCAGCTAATTTTTGTATTTTTAGAAGAGACGGGGTTTCACCATGCTGGCCATGTTGGTCTTGAACTCCTGACCTCAGGTGATCCACCCGCCTCAGCCTCCCAAAGTGCTGGGATTATAGGCGTGAGCCACCACGCCTGGCCTTAAAATACATTTTTAATGTATTTTAATGTATTTTTAATGTATTTTCAGGCCAGGTGTGGTGGCCGATTTCTGTAATTCCAGCACTTTAGGAGGCCAAGGCAGGTGGATTGCTTGAGCCCAGGAGTTTGAGACCAGCCTGGGCAACATAGCAAGACCCTATCTCAAAAAAAAAATTAGCTGGGTATAGTGGAGAACACTTATAGTCCCAGCTACTTGGAAGGCTGAGGTGGGAGGATCACTTGAGCCTGGGAGGTCAAGCCTAACATGAGTTGTGATTGTGCCACTGCTCTCCAGCCTGGGCGACAGAGAGAGACTGTCTCAAAAAAAAAAAATGTATTTTAAGTCCATAATACAGGTTAAATCCTTTCCTTTCCTTTCCTTTCCTGAATGAACTGTACCACTGGTTATCCAATAGTAAGGAGGGAAAGTGCCTCATTATAGAATTCTAATTAATATACAAAGGAGTGACTAAATGAGAAACTCACAGTTTTGCAGCCTCCGATGAGTGGGTTGGATCTTGAAAAGAGAGACAGCAGGCATGGGGGCATCCTGCTGGAAGAATACATTCTACTTATGGAGTCTTGATCAAAAAAAAAAAAAAAGCCAGCAGAAGAACCTGAATCTGACCTAGCTTTAGATCCGACATCCAATTTACAGGAACTACATGGGATAAAGAAACATGTTAATTGACACCATAAGGATGCAACCAGCAAAATCCAGACCATGAGAATCTCCAAGGACAATTGGCCCACCTTCCTGAACAAATATGTTAAAAGGGACTTAAAAGACAAAGCAGGAGCCAGGCACAGTGGCTTGGGCCTGTAATCCCAGCACTTTGAGACACCAAGGTAGGTGGGTCACCTGAGGTCAAGAACAGCCTGGCCAACGTGGTGAAGCCCCCATCTCTACTAAAAATACAAAAGTTAGCTGGGCGTGGTGGTACATGCCTGTAATCCCAGCTACTCAGGAGGCTGAAGCCATAGAATTGCTGAACCCAGGAGGCAGAGGCTGTAGTGAGCCAAGATCCTGCCACTACACTCCAGCCTGAGCAACAAAGCGAGACTCCATCTCAAAAAACAAAAAAAAAGACAAAGCAACCATTCACACTTTGTGAATGCCTATGGATCCGGATTCAAACAAATTGTAAAGAAAAAACTAAAACAAGACTATCTGTGACTTTTTATTTACTTATTTATTTTGAGACAGAGTTTCACTCTGTCACCCAGGCTGGAGTGCAGTGGTGTGATCTCGACTCACTGAAACCTCTGCCTCCTGGGTTCAAGCGAGTCTGGTGCCTCAGCCTCCCCAGTAGCTGGATTACAGGCACGTGTCACCACACCTGGATAATTTTTGTATTTTTAGTAGAGATGGGGTTTCACCATGTTGGCGAGGCTGCTCTCGAACTCCAGACCTCAGATGATCTGCCTGCCTTGGCCTCCCAGAGTACTGGGATTATAGGTGCACCTGGCCTATCTGTGACATTTATGAGACATACGGAAAATTTAGACACTGGCTATTTGATGATATTAAGAAAAGATTATTAAACCAGGTGTGGTTGCTCATGCCTGTAATCCCAGCACTTTGGGAGGCCAAGGCAGGAGGGTCACGTGGGCTCAGGAGTTCAAGACCAGCCTGGGCAACAAAGTGAGACCTGGACTCTACAAGAAATAAAAAAATCAGCAAGCCTGGTGGCATGCATTTGTGGTCCCAACTGCACAGGACCTGAGATAGGAGGATTGCTTGAGACCAGGAGGCCGAGGCTGTAGTGAACCGTAAAGAAAAAAAAAAAGATTACTAACTAAAATATTTTTAATGCACTAAATGAAACACCTTGGCTTCCTGCCTTGGGGCTCTCTCCACAGCCTCCCCGACACTACTGTTGAGCTGACTGCTCACACCGATCAGACACCCCTGCTCAAAGATCAGGCAGGCCCAAGCTCCCCCGCTGAGGCAGGCTCTCCTTTCCCTGTACCAGCTCTTCCTTGCAACGCCCCTGGCTGTCATGGGCTCCCACCTCCATGCCTTTGCTCATGCCTTGCTCCTGCTTGAAGCGCCTGCTGCTCTGCTTCAACCCTCCCCATCCCTTGACGCTCGGTGCAAATTCCATCTCCACAAAGTGGTTTTTCTGACCTCCCCACCCCTCCCATCCTTCTGAGCCTCCAGGACATTCCCTCTGTCCCACGTACATATCACTGACCACTTGCTTCCTCAGCCTAGAATTTTGGGGATCTACATCTTTTCATCACTGGAGGCTGTGAGGTCCTTGGTAGCAAAGCTGAATATTCTAGTGGATTAAAATCAGGAACTTCAGCCTGGCGTGGTGGCTCATGCCTATGATCCCAGCACTTTGGGAGGCTAAGGCTCCGCCTCAGCTCAGGACTTCGAGACCAGCCTGGGCAACATGGTGAAACCCTGTCTCTACTAAAATACAAAAAAAAAATTAGCCAGGCATGGCAGCATGAGCCTGTTATCCCAGCAACTTGGGAGGCTGAGCCAGGAGAATTGCTTGAACCCAGGAAGTGGAGGTTGCAGTGATCCAAGATTGTGTCACTGCATTCCAGCCTGGCAACAGAGCAAGACTCCGTCTCAAAAAAAAAAAAAAAAAAAAATCAGGAACTTCAAACTCTGACTCAACCACTTATGTACTACTGTGTGACCTCAGGAAGATCACTCAACCTCTCTGCGCCTCAATGTCCTCATCTATAAAATGGGAATGAACACAGTTCCTACCTCACAGGGAAGCTATGAATATTAGTTGAAATATACAAAAAGCCTAGCCCAGAGTAAACATCTAATAAATGCTGACTGCCACGACTGTGGTAATGGTTATTACAAGTTGCCTCTGTGTCCTCACAGGCCCTTGTACACAGTAGGTGCATTGAGTTGAACTGAAATTCAACTGAGTTGAGCTGGATGTAAAGAGCAGGGCTGGCTCTCAGCTGCTGCCCCGCCCCCGGCCAGACTTCACCTCTCAGTGAACATCTTCACCTCACTGATCAGCCGCCGGAACCCCACCACCTGCCTCCAGAGCAGGAGCAGGCGACCGTGCTGGTTGCTGAAGTAGGCATTGAAGGACCGGAGGGAAGACATGCCGAGGGAAGGGTTGGGGTGAGAGCGGCTTTACTCCCTCCCCTGCTTCCCGCATCTCCGACCATCCCGGGAGCACCGTCGTTCAGGGATTGGGTCTTCCTGTGGGTCTGTGCACAGAGCTGTGTCGCAGCAGCCACACTCAGCCTCCCAAGCCTCATGGCTCCCTCCTGCACAGGGACCTGGGTTTCAAGTCCTCTTTTGGCTACAAGAGGCAGCAAGGAAGGGCAAAAATGCAAGGGACCTAGCTTTGCATCCCAGCTGCCAGTTGCATGACTGTGGGCAGGTTACTTAACCTCTCTTTATTCATTTCTTCATTTCGAGAGAGTCTTGCTTTGTTGCCCAGAATGGAGTGCAGTGGCATGATCTCTCAGCCTCTCGAATAGCTAGGATGACAGGTGTGTGCCACCACGCCTGGCTAGTTTTTGTATTTTTAGTAGAGATGGGGTTTCACCATGTTGGCCAGACTGGTCTCGAACTCCTGACCTCAGGTGATCCGCCTGCCTCAGCCCAAAGTGCTGGGATTACAGGCATGAGCCACCGCGACCGGCCTTAACCTCTCTTTAAAATGAGGAGGATGATAGCACCTACCACATGCAGTTATCACGAGGAATAAAGGTCAATTCACACGGTACACATGGTACATGCTACACATTGATAAAGACCAGCTATTGTGATGACGTCTATTTACTTCTGCTAACATGCTCCCTTGGACAGTGCTCCCTCTCCCTCTCCAGGCTTCTGAGTCCTCCTCTGCAGTGCCCCTTCCTCTTGAGTCAAGCTGGCCTCCCTGCACCCCCATGCCCACCTCCTCCTCGTGCCTCCATGCCGCCTCCCACTGCTCCAGCTCCATGTGGCTGCGAGTCCAGTCGCTGGTCACCTTTCGTCTCTCCTCACTCAGAGCCTGGTTGGCCAAACCTGCCTGGTCCAGCTGTTCTCAGAGCATGGCATTTACCTGGGCCAGGCTGGCACTCCTGAATGGGGCACAGGGGATCAGTAGGCGCTCGCCCAGGGGGCCATCCTGCCAGCCCTGGCCCTCCCTGCTGCTCCTCCTCCAGCCAGATGAGGGCACTCTCCAGGTCTTGGCTGTGCTCTGTGTCCTGGGTGGGAGAGAGGTTAAAGCATCAGGCTGGGCAGGTGGAGGGCAAGGCCTGCCCCTGCTCCACCCTAGCACCCACCCTCAGCTGCTGCTGCTCCAGCTCTCCGGATCTCTCCAACAGTTGCTCCAGCTCTGAGAACCTTTTCTTGTACTGGAGAATCTGGGGATTGGGAGCTGATGGTGAGCCCCAGGGGTGGGGGCAGGGCAAAGTGAACACCTGGGAGGGCAAGAGCAGGAATGGGTGGCCCTGACCTTGCCCTGCAGCTGCTGCACAAGCTGGGCCTGCCGCTGCTGGCCCTCCTGGTAGGCCTGCAGCTTGCTCCGGTAGGAGGCCTGCTCCTCCTGCAGCTGCCTCCGCAACTCCACGCTCTACCATACCAGCCCCCTGGGCTCTTGTGTCTCCAGCTCACCAGATTCCAGCCACAGAGTCTGCTCCAGCTGCAGGGAAGGGCCATAGGTAAGAGTCCTGGGCCTCCTGGGAAGGCAGGCTCAGGCATCTGTAGGGGGTGGCAGGCTGGGCCCAGACCCACAATGCCTTGTAGGCTGATAGCCTGGCACCCTGGGGAGCAGACATGTGGGCAAGCCCGGGGGCAGTGCACGTGTGCATGAGGTGATGCAGCCATGCACGGACACGCAGATGGGGCAGGCATGGACACATGCAGGTGAGCCCACAAACCCAAACCATGCAGGCAAAGCTCAAAGCTGCACCTGGGTTCTACCTCAGGGGCCCCAGTACACCATGTGCCTCTCCTCCAGAACACTTAGCCCTGTCATGGTTATTGTTTATTATATTGATGCCTGTGTCTTCCCACCATGCCCCCACCCCAATGTGAGCTCAGAAAGCCTCGATTTTTTCTTCCTCATTGTACCTTAGTACTAGAATGGTGGCTGTGGAATGGCATGGCTCACGCTCAGTAAATATTTCTTGCGATGGTGAATTAATGGCATGAGCTCATGGGAATACATTCAAACGGAGGTGTCAATCCGCCTATGCATATCTGAGCTTAAAGATATGCACACACATAACACATACAGGCAACCTCAAACATCCCCAGGGGGACACAAAGGAACCCCCTCATATACACAGCATTAAGATTTGTAAGAGGTGCACACAGATGTTGCCCTATACAGAGCCTGCATATTAATGCCCCCTTCTGGCTGGGTGCAGTGGCTCATGCCTGTAATCCCAGCACTTTGGGAGATCAAGGCGGGTGGATCACTTGAAGTCAGGGGTTCGAGACCAGCCTGGCCAACATGATGAAATCCCATCTCTACTAAAAATCCAAAAATTAGCCAGGCTTGGTGGCATGCACCTGTAATCCCAGTTACTCAGGAGGCTGAGGCAGGAGAATCGCTTGAACCTGGGAGGCAGAGGTTGAAGTGAGCTGAGATTGCGCCACTGCACTCCACCGTGGGCGACAGAGCAAGACTCCATCTTTTATTTATTTATTTATTTATTTATCCATTTATTTGTCTCATGGGCTGAGCGAGGGGACCCCGGCCGGCGGAGGGACAGCTGTGCCCTGCAAGCCGCTGCGTCCGGGCAGGCCCCGGCCTCCTGTCGCACCCCCGGCCTGCGACGATCCGGGCAGGTTGGGCGGCAGGACGCGGCGGGGCATCCGCGGAGCCCATCGGGAACGCTCTCTTGGCCTCCGGTGCCAGGCAGCGGTGGGTGCAGCACCCACAGTGCCCACAGCTCCCCCAGCCCCGGGACGTGGCTCCAGCCCGCCCCCAGGCAGGCGGCCTCCTTCGCCGTGAGCACGTCACCTGGGCAACATGGCGAAACTTCAACTCTTAAAAAAACAAAACAACCACCACCACAACAAAAAGAAGAACAGAAATTAGCCGGCTGCGGTGACTCGTGCCTCTGCTACTCCAGAGGCTGAGGTGGGAGGATCGCTTCAACCAAGATGCCACCAGATACAGTGAGACTGTCTCTCAGAGAAAAGGTCAAACAAACAAAAAAAGAGGCTGTGTAAGAGGTGACTCTGGGGACAGTGGAAAAACACTAAGGTTTTCAAGTGGTGTTAAAAGCCCGTAGGCCTCGGGGACTGTAGAGCAATCTACAAAGCAGGGAAGCCTAGATCCCTGAGCTCCGCCTGCCGAGTACCACCACAGCTGACATGAGAGACCTCCCCCACAGAGACTGAAATTTGCCTCCCGACGAAAGAAGTGACTACAGACAGTAGTCCCAGGACAGTAAACAAAAAAAAGAAGGTCTCACAAAAACAAAACCAGCTGACCACACCATACAATCACTGAGACTGAGCCTGCGAATATACCCAGAAAAAAAAAAATGCTGTCTATTATTCATACCATGAAAGACCAGGGGAAAGTGCAAACGCAGTCCCCTACTACTGCTGTGGGAATCAGGAGAACAGAGAGACCAGTGGGTGGAACAGGAGGATTTATTGACTGCACTCAGGCCCAGCGGATTAAAATCCAAAGTCTGAGCCCCGAACAAAGACAGGGCTTGACTTTATACACATTTCTGAAAGGGGGTTGGCTAGTTTCAATGGCACGGCGGGAATTTGATGGCGTGAAACTCATGGGGCAGGCAAGAGGGCTTACAGAAGCAGAACAAAGGCAGCTAATCAAACTGACGGGTCTTGCAATGCAAGTATAGCTGGTGACCTTGCAGCTGCACTGAAGGGAAATCAGGAACTTAACAAAACTTGAATAATTAGAAATGGAAAGGGGGAAAGAGAAGGTAGTAAAGGCATTTGTTGTTTTTTCCTCTTATCCTTGCTAGGGGCTGACTGTGTTGAGAGAGTCTCCGGAACTCATTCCTCGGGGCTCTGACTTTTCAGATAGTGTTACCAAGGATCTGCTGGGGCTCTATCTGTTGCAGGTCTTGGAGTCAGCCAAGTACGGGAAAACTTGTCTTTTCCTTTTAACTTCTGCCTTATTACTACAAGTTGTGCAGCACACCATGCCTGGTTTTCATCAGCAATGTTTCCTGAGGTTACAGAAAGATTTCTAATCCTGGGAGGAAACACTCCCTGGAAGCAAAAGTGTTCTCCCCCCAAAAATGCAAGGAACTATCTTCTTGATAGCCAGGAAGACAATTCTCAGGTTTTGCCCCACAGAATCTCTATCTAAAATAGAGCAGTGGTCATGCCTAGTGAAAAGTTTGAGGGAACTCTCCCAATGTTGGGTTTCTTCAGAGCCATATATATATATGTATGTAACCAAATATCCTAAAAGACACTGCCCTTCATCATTCCATGCTGTTAGACATATATAGGACCATGGATGGTGATCTCTTCCAGACAAAAATAAATGCTGGCGCAGAACAGGTAAGTGCATTATAATTTGAGTACATCAGCTTTTGGGCATTTTAAACCATGGGTCAGACCTGTTAGAGCAAGAGTCCAGGTTGATAGCAAGAGGGAGTGTTTTTCTTTTAATTTTCCAATAGCAAAGTGATGTTTGCCACTGTCATTTCAGCGTGAGGTGACAATTTGTTGTTGTTTGGTTTTGTGGGGTTTTTTTGTTTGTTTGTTTTTGAGACAAGGTCTCACTCTCACCCAGGCTGGAGTGCAGTGGCGTGATCAAGGTTTACTTCTGCCTTGACCTCACGAATTCAAGCAAACCTCCTTACTAATCCTCCCCAGTAGCTGGGACTACAGGCGCGTGACCCCACACCCTGGGGGGTGAACTGGGATTTGATGTTTTCGTTGGTTCCCTAATGGAATAGGCTCCCTTACTCTTCCAGAATACAGATTGTCTTCATGATTATCATCCTTGTGTGCATTATATTTCTACTACCCTGCTCAATTTTTTTCTTTTTTTCTTTTTGAGATGGAGTCTTGCTCTGTCTCCCAGGCTGTATTGCAGTGGCAGGATCTCAGCTCTCTGCAACCTCCGCCTCCCGGGTTCAAGCAATTCTTTTGCTTCAGCCTCTTGAGTAGCCACCTGGCTAATTTTTGTATTTTTAGTAGAGACAGGGTTTCACCATGTTGGCAGGCTGGTCTCGAACTCCTGACCTCAAGTGATCCACCCACCTTGGCCTCCCAAATTGCTGGGATTACAGACATGAGCTACCACTCCTGGCTCTCAAACCATTTTAAGTAAGCAAAGACAGATTTGTCTGGCTTTTTAGTACACTGCTGAATTATCCTCCGATCTGTATTTTTAGGAAGGACCTGGGGAATGGCAACATGGAGATATCTGGCTAAAATGTGAACCTTTCATGTTCTGCTTCAGTCCCTTTTTGAAAATCCTTCCAATTTGCCTTTTGCAACCAGTTAGTGGCCTTGCCTTCTTCACCAGGATGTGAATTAATTCATAAAGGTCAGAATATTTGGGCTCAAAGGTTTCAACAGTTAAGTCAAATTTTCTGCCAAAGCCTATAGGATCTTGGAGCCTGCTTTAGAAACAGAAGAGTGAAATGTATTTAAATTTAGATCGGGGAAGTCCTTTATAATTTTCTTAATTCACATTTTGTTGAAGTGGTATGCACAATGGTAGGCTCCCCTCTTCCTGTGGGTTTGGGTTTTACCTTGAAAAGCGCTGTCAGAACAGAAGTTTTGGGGAAGGGGCCAGAGCCTTGGGGACTTTCCCCAGGCAATGGTGATGGAAGAGGAGGCAAGGCAGGACAGGAAGGCTCAGGTAAGAAAGACTATGCAGGTGCAGGGGCAGGAGGAGAAGGAGCAGCTGGAGGTGAAAGAGACAAAGCCTCCTCAGTATTTCTCAATTCAGAAAATGTGTCAGTTTACCTCCTTCAGCTTACTTCCTCAATGGAGGCAATTTTCTCAGTTCTTTTAGAAATTTTAGAAATTTAGACATTTCTAGTTCTCATTGGAAGTCTCCCATTTAATTTGTCTGGTTCTAAAACCAAATTTTTTTCTCTCTCTCTCTCTTTTTTTTTTTTTTTTTGAGACAGGGTCACCCAGACTGGAGTGCAGTGGTGTGATCTCCGCTTACTGCACTCACCGCTTGCTGCATGACAGCCAGTAAGTCGAGGGTTGAGGTGTAGGGGCAGGGAAGGTGACTTTATTCCCGAAAGCCACCCAACTGAACAGATGGTGAACTAACGTCCTGAAGATCCATCTTAAATTAATACAATTTTCAGGCTCCTTGTACGTTAGGGAAGGGAGGAAGAAGGAGGTGGTTGAGGTGAAGAGGTCTGACAATGACAGACCTATGGGCTGCAGTGAGAGCCCAAGGGGATGGTGAAAATTCTTTGTCCTTTGTCAGGTCACACTGCTCTTATAAATCTTCAACATAACACTGTTACTTGTGTATAAACCTCTCTATCTTCTCAGGAGTTAGTTTGGGGAAGGGATTATTATCATCTGTGCTTTAAAGTTAAACTGTAAGCTAAATCCCTCCCATAGATAGCTTGGCCTATATGCAGAAATAAGAAAAAGCAGTTAGCCTGAAAGATATCACCACAGGGTAGGAAGGGTGAGGAGCAAAATGCAGTTAGTCATGCTAGGGCTCTTTTCATTGTTCTATATTTAATTTACTTGAGCACATAATTTTAATTGTTATACCTTTTTTTTTTTTTTTTTTGAGACAGAGTCTGACTGTGTCCACCCAGGCTGGAGTGCAGTGGCACGATCTTGGCTCACTGCAACCTCTGCCTCCAAGGTTCAAGCAATTCTCCTGCCTCAGCCTTCTGAGTAGCTGGGATTACAGGAGCCCACGACCATGCCTGGCTAATTTTTAGTAGAGACAGGGTTTCACCATGTTGGCCAGGCTGGTCTTGAACTCCTGCCCTTGGGCTTCCAAAATGCTGGGATTACAGGCGTGAGCCACCGTGCCCAGCCTAACCAAGATTACTAAACCATTCTAATGTGTCGAAAGAGTCACACTGATTTTTAAAAAATAACGTAATGGGCTGGGTGAGGTGGCTCACGCCTGTAATCCCAGCACTTTTGGAAGCCGTAGTGGGAGGATCATGAGGTCAGGAGTTCAAGACCAGGCTGACCAACATGGTGAAACCCCGTGTCTACTAAAAACACAAAAATTAGCCGGGCATGGTGATGTGCGCCTGTAATCCCAGCTACTCAGGAGGCTGAGGCAAGAGAATAGCTTGAACGTGGGAGGCAGAGGTTGCAGTGAGCTGAGATTGCACCACTGCACTCCCGGCTAGGAGATAGAGTGAGACTCCATCTCAAAATAAATAAATAAATAAATAAATAAAAATGTAATGATTTTTTTCATGTCTTTATATATTAAATATTTACATTATTTAAATTGCTCAAAAGCATCAAAGATTCCTCTCTGCTATCAACTTTATTAATTTGTTTTCTTGTACCGGACTATCAAGACCATTACTTTAATCTACAGCTAAATCTATTATTCTTTCATGTACCAGACTATCAAGACCATTACTTTAATCTACAGCTAAATCTATTATTTTTTCATGTTAGAAATTCAACAAGAAAATTTTTCCCTAATGAAACTTCACATTTCAAGCATAAGTAGGCTGGGCGAGGTGGCTCACACCTGTAATCCCAGCACTTTGGGAGGCCGAGACAGGTGCATCACTTGAGGTCAGGAGTTTGAGACTAGCCTGGCAAACATGATGAAACCCTGTCTCTACTAAAAATATAAAAATTAGCTGGGAGTGGTGGCGTGTGCCTATAATCCCAGCTACTCTGGAGGCTGAGGAAGGGAAATAGCTTCAACCTGGGAGGCAGAGCTTACAGTGAGCGAGATGGCACCACTGCACTCTAGCCTGGGCTACAGAGCACGACTTTGTCTCAAAAATAAATAAATAAATAAGCATAAGTAGTAAAAAAAAAAATTATAAAATAAATAATAAGGTACAGGGTCTTGCTCTGTTATCCAGGCTAGAGTGCAGTGGGGCAATCATAGCTGAGCAACTTGGAACTTCTGGGCTCAGGCAATCCTCCTGGCTCAGCTTGCCTGGTATTTTTTTAGAGATGAGGTCTTGCCCTGTTGCCCAGGCTGGTCTCCAACTGCTGGCCTAAAGCAATCCTTCCGCCTCAGCCTGTTGAATTGCTGGGAGTACAGGTGCAAGACATGCAGCCTAGCAAATTCTTAAATTTCTTTTTTTTTCTTTCTTTTTTTTTTGAGTTGGGAGTCTCACTCTGTCACCCAGGCTGGAGGGCAGTGGCACAGTGATAGTTCACTGGAGCCTGCCTCAGTATCCCTAGTAGCTAAGATTACAGTCATGCATTATCATGCTCTGCCAACTTTAAAAAATTAGCTAATACTTAAAAATTTGTAGAGACAGGGGTTTCGCTATGTTGCCCAGGCTGGTCTCCAACTCCTAACCTCAATTGATCCTCCCTCCTCAGCCTCCTAAAGTACTGGGATTGCAGATATGAGCCACCATACCTGGCTTAATTTTCTTATTTTAATTTTATATAAGTGATTATTATTGTTCCTAAGATAATTAGGGCGGTGACTCCATTACAATTTTACAGACCTAACTTGTCTATTCACTTCACTGAAAGAGTATGCCAATTTGTTTCATGAGAAAATATCCTATATTTATAAAGCAGGAATATTCCTTCCACCAAACTAGGGGGCATTCTAAAGAAATGAATTGTGATAAGTAACATCACTTAAGGTGAAAACAGAGGCAATGGTATCTATTAACAATGTTTATCAGTGAAGGAAATAAACTGAAAATATGAACATCATTAGATCCTTGGAGGGCCTTCCTTGCTGAAAATCTCAGTACTATTGTGATACCTTTTTGAGTCCGGCAGGACATTCTCTTTCCAGGGCATGTAACAGTGGGTGAATAATTTCTTTTCATTCATTTTCATTAAGGGCTGAACTTCCTTAACGTTCTGGAGATTATTAAATTTGATTTGTATAGTTGTGAAAAGTGCTCATATTGCTGATTCCATTGCTTATATGTGATCATATAAATCTTTTCTCTCCTTTCTGTAGTGTGGTTTAAACTTAATCCTTAAAGGACACGTATTTGAATTTTTCAGCTGGTTAGAAATCTGAATATATCAATCAAAGACAACTGCTCCTTACATGCTACAGATTTAGTTTTCTTCCTGTACTAAGATGTCTTTTAGATATAGTAAATTTGTTAAAGCCAAGAGCTCCTATGGAATGAAGTTTGGTGGGAGGGGGGACATTGAGTAGTAAGATCACTCTTGTAATAGAGATGGCACTCTTGCAGATATTGACAACTATTGGGCCAATAATATTTTTACCAAACATCTGAAAGGCAAGCTCTGAACAACTTATCATTGCTGCAGTCTCAAATATCAGGAAATACCATTATTCTCAGGACAATAAATAGACAATAAAAAAGACTCACAGACCAGGTTAGCTGTCATTTATCACCAAACAGGGACTGGATCCTTGTCAACACAACCCAACAGAGATTGTCCCCAGAAATTCACTTTATAAGATCAAAACCAAAAACCCACACTGATGGCAAAAAATAATGATGCAATAATGGGAGAGACAGAGAGAGAGAGAGAGAGAGAGAGAGAGAGAGACCTGTCCTATAGCCATACTTAGTGGGTAAAAGCCAAAGAGCTCAATTTCTGCTCGTGATACTTAATAGAACATAGGGAACATGAGCCAATAGCTCAATGGGTTCAGATCTGCACCAAGTGCCTGTTGGATGCAGGATTCTACCGTCTCCAATAATATGTCTGAGATGGACTACGTTTTTTGTTTGTTTGTTTTTGAGACAGAGTCTTGCTCTGTCACCCAGGCTGGGGTGGAATGGCGCAATCTTGGCTCACTGCAACCTCCACCTCCTGGGTTCAAGCGATTCTCCTGCCTCAGCCTCCAAGTAGTTGGGATTACAGACACACACCACCTGGCCCGGCTATTTTTTTTTTTTTTTTGGTGTTTTCAGTAGAGATGGAGTTTCACCATGTTGGTCAGGCTGGTCTCGAACTCCTGACCTCAGCTGATCAGAAGTAGGTGAGGTCAGAAAACATACTGGGGAGAGGCTGGCACAATGCCCAGAACCGCCATCGCTAGGCCTGGGGTTTTCCTCTGTAGTGGAATACTAGTATTCATGTAGTTCAGGGACTAAACCAATTAGATACTTCTGGGAGTTAAAAAGAGATGCATTTACAGTGCCATTTGAGAAGGGGTATTAAGGAATTTGCCAGGGTACTGATGCGTGTCAGGTGTAAACCGCAGGTTGAAAGAGAGCTAAGTATTTTCTGTCCATGAAGGTGACAAGTGAGGGCCTGAAGAAAGAGGGACAGGGGAGGACACTGGCACCAGAAATAGGAAAGGGCTGCTTGGGGGTGGGAAGGATGGGTCGGGGTGCTATCTAGAAAGTTGCCTGGCAATGGATGTAGGATGTGGAAGTGAGACATCAAACAAGAAGCTGTTGCTTAAATAAAGTCTGAAGAGACTAGATAAGTAAACAGCAGGAGATAGTAGGGAAACTGGACCGGCTCCTCATAAAACTTCCTGCCTTTTATCTCAGGGAGGATCGCAGCGCATTTCGGCCAACACAGGAGAGACTGCGGTTCTGACCTGCGGGCCTCGATGAATATGCCCTAGGGTACCTGGGCGCCGGCAGAGCCGTTCCCCTAAGCAAAGTAAGCTTATTATGTCTACAACCCAACGGGGACACTGAAAGCCCCAAAGGCCCTACTTTCTTCTCAAAGAACAGCGCCCATCTGCGTAGTTTCTACCTGGCTCTAGAAGGTGAGAACACAGAAATCCCAGGGACTGTGGTTAGAAGCAGAGGCTGTGTAAAAGGTGACTGGGGGCTGGGAAAAACACGAAGACTTTGCACAGAGTGTGAGAACCCAAGAGACTGAAGACCACGGACCAATTTCTACAAAAAGCAGCCCTTTCTACAAAGGAAAGAGTTCCCCGGCATCTGCGCTAGCTAGCTTATATTGCAACTGCCGCTTCTTGGAGAGACAACATGTTACTTACTACTATCAATCTTTTGACTTAAAATAACACCTACAACTGGGTGTTACCCAAAATGGAACCCAACAAACGTAACTCTTACCGTACAGCCTATTCTTTAAACCACAAAAAATCAGGGGAAAGCGCGAACGCAGTCCCCCACTACCACAAATTATGCAGTCGAGTTTCCCACATTTGGGGAAATCGCAGGGGTCAGCACATCCGGAGTGCAATGGATAAGCCTCGCTCTGGGAAAACCACCTTCGTGATCATGGTATCTCCCCTGCCAGGTAAGTATGAGATTTTGTGTCTCTGCCCCGCCACAGCCTCATACGTCTCACTCTTTACACACACGGTCACTTGCCCCGGGCACTCCCGAGCCCTTTCCAGCCCTGACACACAGCTGGGACTCTCCGTTCCGATCAGCGGTCCTGAACCCGCTCCCACGGCACGGGAACTCCTTCGTGGGAAAGCATCAAGTGGCGAAGCAGCAGCCCTTGCGCTGTCTCATCTACATAGAAGTCGCCCTATCCGTGATGTCACCGACAGTGCCTTGCCCAGTCCTCGTCTCCCTTTTTGCCACTCAACCGACCAATCCGCTGCCAGAGCCGGCAAGGAGAAGTGACGTCTGTCTTTCGCTTTTTCTCTCCCACCCTTGCATCTGTTCTTTTCGAAAGAAGCTGGTCCTTATCCTGTGTTAAGGAGCAAACTTTCGGAGGCCAGATGGAGCCGGGGCACCGTTCTTCAAATAGTGGCTTTTAATTCTCAAACTAGAATGTTTCGGATTACAGAAGAAACCGGTTCTCTTCACATTTCTTATCCTTGTGATGCAACATTCTGCTTGAAATTGGAAGCCATTTAATATCAGAGAAACCATATTTATGAAAGTAAAGAGGCTGCTCAGATGACTGCAAAGCAGCCTTCCTTACTGGTTTTATCACTGGTAATGTTATAAAGACAGTTATCCAGATTCATGAATCTTGTAGGGTTTTTTTTTTGATGTTGTTGTTTTTTTTCCCAAATCAGTATTGTAGAAAAATATGCTGCCCCAGAAGAGATGATTGGACACTCTCAAGCGTGGTGCTGGACTTTGTCACCTCTTGCACAGCCATCTCCAGACCTTAGTGCTTACCTCATGTTAGTTTTTTATATTCTGCAAAGACAAAACCAAAATAATCCAAATTTGACACAAATACCTGGGATACATCTTATTTGAGATGTTTAACAAATGTCTGGATCATCTTTTCTTATATATTATGCAGGAAATACTGTGAAGTAAGCAAAGTTGGAATGCCCAAGTCAAAGACCATTTGAATATTTACAAGTAGATTTGAGACAGGAATACTACAGGGTGGTCACAGGATAACAAATTCTAGGCAGCAGATTTACATGACTTGAGGCTATGGGCTGTTAAGACGCTGAAAAACCAGGGTGTGGACTAAGCTGGCTAAGACTGAGTGGACCCAATGTAGTGCTGGACTTGACGGAGGTTTTACCTAGGGCCTCATTATATGCTCATTAACATACTAAATGACACACCCGCCAGTGCCATGACAGTTCTGAGACCAATATTTGATGTAAAAATGGATGGCACCACAGTTCCAAGAAATCTCCACCTTTACCCAGGAATTTTCGTGAATATTCCACTCCTTGGTTAAAGAAACCCATCGAGATGAAACCCCAGAACCCATTGTTCTCTCCCAGGTATGCCCGAGCTCCCCTTTGTTGAGTGTGTACTTTTCGCTTTGCAATAAATCTCTTCTTTCACTATTTGCTGACTCATCTTTGACTTTGTTCTTGAGATGGTGTCAAGAGCCTGGACACCACGGCTGGAGTCGAGATCCCACCAGTGTCCGAGGGCCTCCCCCAGCCCACCAGTATCAGATTCTATTCCATTGCTCAAATCACAAAACATCAAGTGGAGAGTTCTCCTTGGAGACCATAAAGTAGAGATTCTGTGGCATGGTGGCCAGTTAGGCCACTGGAAGGCATGGCAAAATATTGAAAATGAGGGATTAGGTGACAGTGTAGTAACTGCTGAATACTAAATACTTGATCCAGGCCCCATTCCCTGGAGATTGACAGGGAGACACATTGTCCAGGTGGTAGTGGAGAAATACTCTCTGGGTATCTGACCAGCCTTTGTGGAAAGAACTGGCACCATCCTGCAGATGTAACCACCTGATGGGTCCTTCCTGCCCAATGTACACAAAAAATCAATTCATAGAGACCATGGCACTGCAGGAAAGAGTTTCATTGACACAGGCCAGCCACGACATGTGGGAGACAGAGTTATTACTCAAATCTATCTCACTGAAGGCTTGGAGGTAAGGGGTTTTGCAAAGACAGTTTGGTGGGGAAGGGGCTAGGGCTTGGGCGGTACCGATTGTTGGGGACAGGGGTGTGGAAAATGGCCCTCCTGCATGGACTCAGCTTCTGGGTGGGGGCTAAGGGACTGGTTGATTTTCGGGCCAGATGGTGCCATCCAGTAGTCAGAAATGCAAAAGCCTGAAAAGACATCTCAAGAGGCCAATCTTAGGTTCTACAATAGTGATGTTCTTCACAGCAGTAATTGGGGAAGCTGCCAATCTTGTGACTTCTGGAATAATGGCTGGTCATTATTTAACGAGGCATACATCTTAGTAGAATTCAGGCCCCTTTCATCCTTCTAACTTGGTGGCCTTTTATTCGTTTTACAGGAGTAATTTAGTTTTGGGGAAGGTTATCATTTAAACCAACGTTTTTGGCTGTCCCCAACCTTTTTGGCACCAGGGACTGGTTTCATGGAAGATAATTTTTCCATGGAAGGGGGTGGTGGATGGTTTCCGGATGAAACTGTCCCTCCTCAGCTCATCAGGCATTAGTTACAGTCTCATAAGGAGTGCACAATCTGGATCACTCACATGAGCAGTTCCCAATAGGGTCCGTGCTCCGATGAGAATCTAATGCCGATGCTGATCTGACAAGAGGCGGAGCTCAGGTGGTAATGCTTGAAAGCCTGCAGCTCACCTCCTTCTGTTCGGCTGGGTTCCTAACAGGCCATGGACCAGTACCTGTCTTGTGGCCCTGGAGGTTGGGGACCCCTGATTTAAACTATAAACTCAAATTTTCCCAAAAATAGCTTGGAAGAAATTGCACAGGAATGAGCAAAGACAGCTAGCCTGTGAGGCTAGAACCAAGATGGAGTCAGCCATGTCAGCTTTCTCTGATTGTCATAATTTTGCAAAGGTAGTTTCTGAAGGACTACACTGGACACATGTTAAAAACATGAGACAGATTTTATTGTATGTACTACAGTAGGCAAGAGAACTGGGCTCAAACTCAAATACAGCAGGAGGAGTTGAAGATTATAGCCAATTGGCAAGATAAGAAAGTCAGTGGATGGAAAATTACTAAGAGGAACTTGATTAGCTATCAAAGGTGGTTGCGAGGACTCTTGCTAAACTAGACTCAACAGGATTCTTTCCTAAAACTGGACTTGGCAGGCCAAGAAGTAACAGAGAAAAGGGCCCAGAGGAAACTACTAAGGTTTGGTCAAAGATTGGAGTCCTTGTCAACTCTACACTGAAGCTTCTGCAAGTAAACAAAGACCAACCAAATGAAAAAAAGCAAAGGCTTTTTACTGTGAGCTTGCTATAGCAGGGAGTCAGTCACTGTTACTTGTGTTTTGGCAGAGACTTGAAGGCAGTCATAAGGGTAGGGAAGCTTTTTAAAAAGAAAGGCTTCAGGGGCCGGGCATGGTGGCTCACACCTGTAATCTCAGCACTTTGGGAGGCCTCGGTGTGTGGTCACAAGGTCAGGAGATCAAGACCATCCTGACTAACATGGTGAAACCCCATCTCTACTAAAAAATTTACAAACAATTAGCTAGACGCGGTGGCAGGCACCTGTAGTCCCAGCTACTCCGGAGGCTGAGGCAGGAGAATGGCGTGAACCTGGGAGGCGAAGCTTGCAGTGAGCTGAGATCACGCCAGTGCACTCCAGCCTGGGTGACAGAGCGAGACTCTGTCTCAAACCAAAAAAAAAAAAAAAATAACAAAAAAAAAAAAAAGAGAAAGGTTTCAGGTATGCTTGGATTGGAGGCTGCCAGCATGGTGAAGCTGTAGACAGATGAAGAAAATCAAAATATTTTACCCCAGAATATATTTCTTCAGCATATTTTAAGATGGCTGTCAGAGAACCAGCAAACAGAAGTAACTCTGCAAAACTGGCTTCTGTAGGGGAAATTTACACCTGTAGAGAATCTGCATTAATCCAGCCTTACCTTGTCAGGATTGAGAAATAAAAATAAGCCTTAGGCCCTACAGTCAACTGAACGGACTCCCTCTTGGCTGACAGGACCGCAGAGAAACCTTGAAAGCTGTTTCTGGATGTGGTAGGCTAGGAGGTTGGACATGCCACCTTAAACACCCCCCCCTCACTAACTGCCATTATGAGGCAGGAGAACAGCAGAGGGAATTGGAAGTTGGATAAAATGCAGAAAGAGTAAAAGCAGAAACAGAAGCAAGGTGATGGGGTGGGAGAGCAAGAAGCAAGATAGAAGGCAGAAGTTGAGCAGCTAAAACAAAAAGTAAGATTTAAAAAAGCAAGCAAGGCTTGGCACGGTGGCTCACACCTGTAATCCCAGCACTTTGGGAGGCCAAGGTGGGCAGATCACCTGAGGTCAGGAGTTTAAGACCAGCCTGGACAACATGGCGAAACCCCATCTCTACTAAAAATACAAAAAGTTAGCTGGGCGTGGTGGTGCACTCCTGTACTCCCAGCTACTTGGGAGGCTGAGACAAGAGCATCGCTTGAACCCGGGAGATGGAGGTTGCAGTGAGCCGAGATTGCACCGCTGCACTCCAGACTGGGCAACAGAACCAGACTCTGTCTCAAAAAAAAAGAAAAGAAAAGCAAGCAAGGACCCCATGGCCAGCGAGATCCAAACCAATAAAGGGGCAGCTCCTCAGAGATAGGCATGTGCATTAGAGAAAAAAAGTATCCTTAACATGACTCCAAATGATAATCAGCTCATTAAAACTCATGCATATGGACTGCATATCATGCATGTACTTAAAATTATGGGATGGAGCCAATGTGCAAGCACACAAGGGCCAAAGTAACTAAGCAACCCACCTATCAATCAAAAGGCAAACACTGGCTAACGATTAGACAGCCTTGTGAAGAGAAGAAAAAAAAAACACACATAAAAAGACCCAAAGTACACCAAACTAATACTGATCTTACATCCCAGAGGTCAGCCCACTCTCCCCATTCCGAGAGTGTTACTGTGCTTAATGAACTTTTGCTTTGCTTTGCTGCTTTGTGTGTGTCATGTACTTTGTTTGGGACACCAAGAGCCTGGAAATGCATGGCACCATCTGGCAAGAATTAGGATTTTTTTTCTAAGGGTTAACAAACCAAGCCTTTGGAGAGACTTGCTTCACTACTGTTATCAGCCAACAGCCTGTTGCTTTCCCTCCCTTTTGTGGTTTTGACAAAACAAGCAAGCAGCATTCCCTCCTGATAAGAGACCACAGACCTAGGAATGATTCTGGCCAGACTACAGAGGATGTACAGTGAGGGTTTTCATGTCCTCTGCTTCAGCTTTTGACATCAGAGGGCCACAAACTCCACTCTCAGATGATTGCTAATGCCACCATTTTATGCACATGGGCCCCATGGAGAGGCACGAAGCTCATCTGTACATTTTTCCTCTTGTAAATATTCATATTGGAATATTATTTGGGACTGCTCCCACGAAAGATACATTTGCAGAATGGACTCAAATTGGAAGCATTATATAAGCACGATAAGGGAGCAATGGCGCATCCAGCTCTCTACACTATAGAAATGTCTGCAGTGTAGACGTTTCCACAATGACCAAAGATATGTGTACAAGAATGGTGACTGCAGCATTCTTTGTAATCCTAAAACCATGAAACCAACATCATCTCAAAAACATCTTGTTTTTTAGATGGTGTCTCACTCTGATGCCCAGCCTGGAGTGTAGTGGTGCGATCTCAGCTCACTGCAGCCTCCACCTCCCAAGTTCAAATGATTCTCCTGCCTCAGCCTCCCGAGTAGCTGCAATTACAGGTGCGTGCCACCACGCCTGGCTAACAAAAACATTTTGAAAAGGGTTAAATAAATCATGCACAGACTGAGGAAAAATACTGTTTTCAAAAAATGATGGAGAGGATCACTATCACGATGAATGGTTCCACTGGTCACATTATTGACAGAGCAATCAGGAAACCCAGGCACATCCTGGAGGTAATACTGGACTCCTATTACTAAAATATGAAAAAATGGAGGCACGTCAATTACTCGTTTAAGCGTATAAGGGACTGAATTAGAATTTTATCACAACAGAAGTGGGTTCCTAGGTCTCTGTTTCAGGATTACTGAGTTACACAGGTGTAAACCCGGCATTTCAGGAGATACCCTGTTAAGAATCTGGTAGGGGAAATGGGCTGGCCCTTGACATGGATCAGTCATAAATTAGCGGCTTGGGACTCCGGAAAGATAAAATCTTCTCTATTTATCCAGCGATTGACAATGCGTGAATGCTTTAAAACTTCCAATAAACGTCCCTGGGTGGGCTCGAACCACCAACCTTTCGGTTAACAGCCGAACGCGCTAACCGATTGCGCCACAGAGACGTGCACTTCTAACTCTACTAGGCAGTATAGGAAGGGCGCACTCACTGAACTTCCTCCGTTCCGACTATTCTCAGGGCCCGCCCGGTAGGATGACCGAGCGAGGCCTTGGAAAACCAGAGAGATTAGACCGGTGAGTCGCGCTGGTCAGCCGAGACAAAAGTATGTTCAAATTGGCAAAAATGTTTCCAAACCTGCAAAATCTCTTCAGCCTATCCCTTAAACTCCAGACTTGGGATTTACTACGTTCTGCTGTGTACAATACCCACCTTAATATCCATTCTTACACGAGTTCCATTAGGTATAAGCCAAGATCACATGGGATTTTTTTTTTAACCCTCTCATGCCTGTGTTTGCTTTTGCTTCCAAAGACCCTTCTGAGTAAGGACTGTCCTCAGACTACTGGAGTCACTTAGTCACAAGCTTGCCTGAGGCTCAGAGCTGGCAATACCTGGGAGTTTATGTCAATCCCACAGCACCCAGCAACCCTGCCTGCAAAGTATTTATCCATGATTGACAGGTGCAGGTGTATGAAAGCCCAGCTCCTTGACTTGAGGGGCGCCTTTGTGGTGAATTAGCTTTGGGAAAAGGGAATCCAGAGGCCAACTTTGTAAAAATGCAGATAGATAAATGGAAAGAAATCTTTGCCTCGGAAGTCCAGCTGAGAAAGAGAGTGATTTACTTGAGACTGTGAAAAGAGAGACTAAAATCTTTACTTTCTCATGGGAAAGAAGCCTATGGTGAAAGAGAAACAAAGAGAATGGTGGGAAATAGGGTGGGTCTACTCAGTAGCTTTAAACTGTTCTGTCATATTATAAAGCCTGGTGAGGTTTTAACTAACACAAGTGCCTGGACTCTACTCATAGAGATTCTGATTTAAATGCTTCCAGGTGGGTGGGAGCCACTAGTAGTCTTAAAAAGCTCCCAAGTCATTTTACCATGTGGCTAGCGATGAAAAGGACAACCTATCTACTAGAATCTCAAGTCCCCAGCATAGAAGAGTCCCAAATGTGCAGCTACCTCATAGAAAAGGCTTAACACCACCCATCGATGGAATTTGCCTTCCTCTCTCTGTGGTCTTGTTTGCATAGCATGGAAAAAAGAGAAGAGATAAAGAGATAGATGGAGAGATTGAACCTATAATTCACCTATGTAGAGCAGTTTCTCAAACTTTTCTGACCACAAGATGCAGTGAGAAATATACAATTCTTTGTGATCAGTTTCTTTTTCTTTTTTTTTTTGAGATGGAGTCTCACTCTGTCGCCCAGGCTGGAGTGCATTGGCATGATCTCGGCTTACTGCAAGCTCCACCCTCCCAGGTTCACACCATTCTCCTGCCTTAGCCTCCTAAGTAGCTGGGACTACAGGTGCCCACCACCATGCCCGGCTATTTTTTTTGTGTGTGTGTGTGTGTGTTCTTAGTAGAGACAGGGTTTCACCGTGTTAGCCAGGATGGTCTCTATCTCCTGACCTCATGATCTGCCCACCTCAGCCTCCCAAAGTGCTGGGATTAGAGGCATGAGCCACCGCACCTGGCCTGTGATCAGTTTTTTAAAAATCTTTTACTACGTGTAATCCACCCTACCTAGTATTTAAATAAAGCCTATAGTAGTAAGCAGTCCACTATATTGATTTCACAACCCCTAAGTGGTTCAGAATTGCAATTAGAAAATTTTTACTTTTGGCCAGGTGTGGTGGCTGATGCCTGTAATCCCAGCACTTTGGGAGGATCACCTGAGGTCGGGAGTTTGACAGCAGCCTGACCAACACGGAGGAACCCCGTCTCTACTAAAAAAAAAAAAAAAAAAAATTAGCTGGGCGTGGTGGTGCATGCCTGTAATCACAGCTACTTGGGAGGCTGAGGCAGGAGAATTGCTTGAACCCAAGGGATGGAGGTTGTGGTGAGCCGAGATTGCACCATTGCACTCCAGCCTGGGAAACGAGAGTGAAACTGCCTAAAAAATAAAAAATAAAATAAATAAAAAATAAATAGATTTTTACTTTTGTTCAGCCTTTCTGTCAAGCAAAATCCCAAAACGACATATACTGTAAGAGAACATTTACTATAAACATCTTTCTGTGAATCCTTATTTCTGTCCCAGCCACCATGACCCAATAATCTCTAGAGCCTGTTAGTGTTCTCCAGATTGAAGCCTTCCCTCTAACTGGTCCTAAACTCTGCGATGTGGTGGAAAAGGTTTGAGGCCTCGATTCTCATCCCAGGTTTTTCACCTACAGATCATATGGCCTTAGCCTCTTGACACCATTGTCTCCTTACGGCCAAAGATGGAACTGTGCTTGGGTGGTATCTGAGCACCCTGTTGGCTTTGACGTTCTAGGGCTCTTCCCTTGGCACCACTCTCTTATTTAAAAGGAATAGGATGTGGACTTAGGAGGGTTATTTCTCTGGAAACTATCCTCTCTTTCTTATGACAAGCTGTTTCTAAATGTGCACATTTGAGGCTAAGCAAATCCCTTCCTGGGAGGTGTGAAAGACCCTTATTTCTCTCCAGAGGAGTATTATGGAGAGTCAACTGATGCTGAGGAGGTGGTAGAGACCTAGCTAACTCATCGGCAGTGCCTTCGAGCAAGGCTTTTAGTAATCATAAGGTGGGTGGGGTCCTGTGTGCTACACCACAGGCCAGCTAGTTCATTTCAGGAGACTTACTTTTCAATCTATTATTACTGTCCTCTTCTAGACTGTAGTTCACTACTGGAGATTATCCACTCGGCTGCATTCAGTTTGCACCTGGCCTGTATCACCACTCAGCTCTCACTCCAGCCTCAGGTATCAGCAAGACCTCACCAAAGATTATTGTTTAGTTGTATGTGTGTGTGTTTTTGTTTGTTTCAAGTAACAACTAATGTTGGAACTATGAAAAGCTCTTCTCTGCTTTTAACAAAGCTTAGTCACAAACAGTTCCCCAGTTGACCAGAAAAACTAAAACAACAGAACAATTGAAAGTCCAAATGTGAAATCTCAACTCTGAGAACCAAATTTTACAGCCACTCCAGATTTCTACTCCCAACGGATAGTTTGATTGTAGAAATCACATCCCTTCAGCCTGCAAATGTAACTGCCCAAGGACAGTGATGCCTAGATTCATAGATAATCCCCTTTCCCCCATCCTATATATAACTGGAGTCAACAGCAGCTGGAGGAAAATGGCAAGGACTTGGAATCAAGATTAAGTTAGAATAACACTGCTGTAGACAGATTATCAGCTCTTCAGCATATGTCCATTTTCCTTGAAGGATGAGCGTTTAGAAACCTCTGACAATAAAGTTTATTTTACACCCATTCCCTGGTCTATGATTTTTTCATACATATCACCATTATAAAACTTTCTTGCTCCAGCTAAAAGAAGGAAACTCAATAATGAATGTGTTCACTACATGTATACCAGAGAATGATAGCAACCAGTCTGAATGCATCGCTTGATTCCAAAATTAAATGTTAGCACTCAGTAGTGCAACTACATGTATCTCCAACTCTGGAAGCCACAGGCAAGATATTCCTGTTTCCTTGCAGGGAAACAGGTCTATAAGCAGGGCAGCAGTCTCACACATGTACATTCCCGGGAAACCCAAGGAAACAGTGATAGTGACACAGGGCAGGCAAGCCCCAAAGCTGGTTCATAGCCTGGGAAACTTCTCCCAGACTGTAGTTTCCTTGGCTTTGCCAAGGAAAGAATTCAAAGGCAAGCCACTGATGGGGGAAAGCAACTTTTATTGAACTGGTGTTGCTTCTTGCAGAGCAGGGCTAACCCGTAGGCAGTGTGCACAGAGTTGGTGCCTGTGGGCTGCTAGCTAGTTGTATTTAGACCCACTTTTAATTACGTGCCAGTTAAGAGGTAGGTTATTCAGAACTTTCTGGAAAAGGGGCAGGGAGTTTCCAGAACCATATAAAGTAACTTCCAGGCCATTGCCAAGGTGTGTGGCCATGACATTTGTAAACTGGCCATGGTCCCAGTGGTAATGTCTTTATGCTCATAAGCAGTGAGGACACCATCATCTGCTGGTCTCAGCAGGCTTTTCACTGCACCCTGTTTTGACCAGACCCTGCTCTGCTCAGTGGGGTTGTGACTGGAAAATAATTCCTGCTGTTCTCGCACCTCATTTCCCCATCAGAGATTATATACTCCTTCTTAATCTTAACGGGCTTGCAGAAAGGTGGAGGTTCATCTTCTGTAACTGCTTCCTGCTGATATTATGGGCATAGACCCTGCCTAGCTTTGGAGAAGTAAAATCTCTGGATACCTGTTCTAAAAAGCCCAAAGGCCAGATGTCTTTATTTTCTGGGGCAGAAGAGGGGATGGGTTGGAAGTCTTGTGGGCCAGCATCATCTTTACATGGAATTATTGTAATCTAGAAGACACAAACTTTACAAGGAGGTTAAACAAGCACGGACCAAAGATTAGTAATAACAAGATATCTGTTAAAGGTCCCAGGAAGAGTGAAAACCAAGTGTCTGCTGGTAGAGATTCCTTTATTGAATTCCATCAGCAGGCCAAAGCGGTAAAGTAGAAAACATTATAATTAGGAGTAAGAGAAACACTTTCGTGCTCATCCACAGCATCATGTTATTAATACTTATCTGTGCATTTGCAAAACAACAGTTTTAAGTCTTCTGGTAGTTTGCAAGTGTAGGTCAGGCATCTTCCTCTGGCATCTGTGAGGACTCATAGGAGACTTTGAGGCTGGGTACGGTGGCTCATGCCTGTAATCCCAGCACTTTGGGAGGCCGAGGCGGGCAGATCACAAGGTTAGGAGTTTGAGACCAGCCTGGTCAACATGATGAAACCTCGTCTCTACTAAAAATACAAAAAAAATTTAGCCAGGCATGGTGGCACATGCCTGTAATCCCAGCTACTCAGGAGGCTGAGGCAGGAGGATTGCTTGAACCCAGAAGGTGGAGGTTGCAGTGAGCCAAGATCGAGCCATTGCACTCCAGCCTGGGTGACAGAGCAAGACTCCATCTCCAAAAAAAAAAAAAATTAACTTTGAAGTTTAACAGCAGTGGGGGTACTTAATAATGCCTGATAGGGGCCCTTTCCATTTGGGTTGTAATTGATTCTTGGGGGATCCTTCTTTCTAAGTTCTTAGTAAGACTAAGTCTCCTGGTTGAATGGGGGAGTTAATCCTTTTCCTTGAGGGAGGAGGTTACATTTCATTTCCATATGCTTGAAGGGCCTTTTGAACCTGGCCTAAGTTGATAATCTATGTGTCTCTTCATCACACAGAAGGTCTAAAGTTAAAAAGGGCCTTCCATAAGTCATTTCAAATGGACTAAGCTTTAAAGTTCCTTTTGGAGCCATCCTCACATGCAAAAGAGCTATGAGTAGGAGAAAAACTCAGGCCTCTGAGGTTCCCTGAAAGAATTTTGCTAATGTCACGATTGGCTTTCTGTGTTATCCAAAGACTGAGATCTCCATGAGGAGTGAAGATAGGTAATGCCTAAGGCTGAGGCACGACCTCACTGGGTCACCTTAGCTGTGAAGGGAGGTCAGTTGTCACCTTGCAAACCTTTTGGTAATCCAAATCTTGGAATGATTTCATTAAGAATTTGGACATTTCCAACACTTCTCCTGTCCTTGTGGGGAAAGCTTCTATCCACCTGGTGAAAGTGTCTCTAAATACTAGCAAATATTGTAGTCCCCTGTAAGGTGGCATCCGGGTTAAGTCTGTCTGCCAGTCTTCGCCATGGTATGTTCCTTGGTGTTGTACAGATTTAAGCAGGGATCGGGATATGGGGTGGCTTCCTGAGTGGTGGCCCTTTTTGTAGTTTGGAACAGTCCCTATCTCAAGAATATTTAGGAAACTAATTTGAATGGAAAATCCTGTCCCAAATGTGAGGAATCATGAAAATGTTTAATTATTTCCCATTTGTCAGCCTCAAGAATAGAGTTTGTTATTTTCTAGCAACCATCCAGAGGGGTCTCACTGGAAACCTTTTACTCTGTCCCTTTAATTTCCTTAGGGGTATAGTATGGTGTCACTGACACGGATGGAGTACCTGGTAGTAGCGCAGCAGCTTGAAATACCAGAGTTTCCTCCGCTGCGGCCTTAGCTGCTCTTTCCACCAGGGAATTTCCTCTAATAATCAAAGTGTCTCCCTTCTGGTGTACCCTGCGGTGAATAATTGTTATTTCTTTGGGAGTTGGACAGCATCGAAAAGTTCCAAGATCTGAGTAAAGTTGAATGGGGGATCCCTTGGCTCTTGAGAGTCCCCTTTCCTTCCCTATGGCTGCATGAGCGTGGAGCACCAGGAACCCGTATTTAGAGTCAGTCAACACATTGACTCTTGAGGTTTTTGTTTTTTTGCTTCTTTTTTTGAAATGGAGTCTTGCTCTGTCGCCCAGGCTGGAGTGCAGTGGCATGATCTCGGCTCACTGCAAACTCTGCCTCGCAGGTTCAAGCAATTCTCATGCCCCAGCCTCCTGAGTAGCTGGGATTACAGGCGCCCACCACCACACCCAGCTAATTTTTGTATTTTTAGTAGAGACGGGGTTTCACCATGTTGGCCAGGCCACTCTCGAACTCCCAACCTCAGGCGATCCACCCACCTCGGCCTCCCAAAGTGCTGGGATTACAGGCGTGAGTCACCGCTCCCAGCCTTAAGACATTTCATAGTTGGAAGGCCCTAATTAGAGCAGCTAATTCTGCTTTTTGAGCAGAAGTCTGAGAAGGTAAACCCTTGGCCTCAATGACTTCTTGTTGGCTAAACTTCCTTTCTTCCTCCCTCATGAATAAAGCTATTTCCATCTCTAAACCACTCAACATTGGGGTTAGACAAGGGCTTGTCTTCAAGTTTGGGCCTTCTAGAGTAGAGCTCTTCCGTGGTTTCCACACAGGAGTCAATGAGTTAGGGATCTGTTTCCTGAGACGTGAGGTCCAGCAACAGAGTAGCAGGGTTTAAAAATCAGCATACTTTCAGGGTAACATCTGGGGTATCAAGCAGAAGGGTCTGATATTTAAGTAACTGGCCCCCTGTTAGCCATTGGTGTACTTTTGCCTCTAGGACCCTCTGTACTGTTCTTCATGGGGTGGCAAGGGGTGGGGGTGGGGTGGTATGGCATCTAATTGTTGTCCCAAGGTAAACTTACTGGTTTCTTCTAACAATAGAGTGATGGTAGCCACAGATCTCAAGCTTCCTGGTCAGCCAGCTGCCACCTGGTCTAGCTGTTTAGAGAAATAAGCCACTGGTCCAAAGTAATTCCTCAGGCTTTGAGTTAGAATATCCAAAGCTGTCCCTTGTTATTCATCCACAAAGAGGGCGAAAGGTTTTTCTAAGTTCGAGAATCCTGAGGCAAGGGATATCCCTGGCTTTTCTTTTAAGGCTAAGAATGACTTTTGACAGGTTCCAAGCTCTGCCTCCTGGGTTCACACCATTCTCCTGCCTAAGCCTCCTGAGTAGCTGGGACTACAGGCGCCTGCCACCACAGCCGGCTAATTTTTTTGTATTTTTAGTAGAGACGGGGTTTCACCGTGTTAGCCAGGATGGTCTCGATCTCCTGACCTTATGATCCGCCCGCCTTGGCCTCCCAAAGTGCTGGGATTACAGGCGTGAGCCACCGTGCCCGGCCAACAATTTTTTTTCTTCTTTTTTAATGCACAGAGCATCAGTGAATGATACTGCAAGTTTAAGACACCTAATAGTCAAGTTAAAGGAGTCCTCCACGCAGAAGGAAACTGACACCAGATGAAAATCTGGATGAAAAAAAAAAAGACACTAGAAATGACATCTACATAGGCAAATATATAATTTTAACATCTGACTGTTTAGCCAGGCACGATGGCTCACGCCTGTAATCCCAGCACTTTGGGAGGCCGAGGAAGGAGGATCACTTGAGGGTCAGGAGTTCGAGACCAGCCTGGCCAATATGGTGAACCTTCCTCTCTACTAAAAATTCAAAAATTAGTCAGATGTGGTGGCCCATGCCTGTAATCTCTGCTACTCAGGAGTCTGAGTGAGGAGAATCGCCCAAACCCGGAAAGCAGACGTTGCAGTTAGCCAAGACTGTGCCACTGCACTCCGGCCTGTCCGATAGAGTGAGACTCGTCTTAAAAATACCACCACCACCACCAACAAAAAAACAAAAACAAACAAACAAGCAAAAACACATCTGACTCTTGAAACAAAAGTAATAGAGATGGATTGTAAGGTTTACAACACTTGTAAAGTAAAATGCATGACAATAGCATAAAGGCAGGGAGAGGAGTTATGTGAAGAGGTAGATACCACTTGAAGGCAGACTGATGTGTTGATTTTTGTGGAAAGCAAGGCAGAATTTTTGAAGTTTGTTTCTTCAAATACTTAGTTTCCCGTACATACAACCTAGTTTGTTCTGCAGAGATCTTATTTTCTAGGAGGCTCGGAGGGGGGCCTTCTGCTGTATGTCCTCATGGGATGCACAAGACACAAGGGAACAGTTTTCCACTTTTAAATACAGTGATAGGCCTGAGGGGAAACAACTGCAATTTTTTTTTTTTTAATGAGATGGGAATCTCACTGATCTTGAGCTTCTGAGCTCAGTGGTGGCTTCCCCTAACGTCAGCCTCTCAAAGTGTTGGGATTAATACGCCTGAGGCGCTGCGCCTGGCCACAACTACCAACATTTAAAATCAGGTCCCTGGGTGGGCTCGAACCACCAACCTTCCGGTTAACAGCCGAACGCGCTAACCGATTGCGCCACAGAGACAACTTCGGTTGGTTGCTTTCATCTCAGTATAGATTAAGCAATCGCTAAACTCTAGGGGTTGCCATTGGCTTTCTGCGGGACAACTGTGCAGACTACAAAGCTTCGGAAAACTAGAGAGGCTGAGTCGACTAATGGTGTTGTTGCAAGTTAGAAACGCGTGCATTGCGTGACTTTGAAGCCAGAAGGGCGGCCGAATGGCCTTCACCCTGCGTTGGCCCTCGCCTGCTTCAGAAGCCAGTGCCTCTGGAAATGCCTGGATCTGCGACCCCAGCATGAGCCAAGTAGGGCCCAAGGGAAGCTGAACGCCCCGACGGCTCTCATGGTAGCTCTTTCTGTTTTTTCGCGCTGCCTTCAGGCAATCATCTGCTCCGCTTGCTCTCCTCTCACTCAACTCAGCTTCAGTAGATGGGGTCGGTGGGGCGGGAGCAGGAAAGAGGCAGGGGAGTCAAAAGGGAAAAATGTGAAAAGGAGGAGGGAGAAGCAGGGGAGACCAGGACGAGACAATGGGACAACCCAGGATGCCCGTGCAGAGGGCACCGCCTGGATGCAGAGAAGATAGGACATGTACCAGAATGGAGAGGGGGAAACGGGGAGAAGATGTGAGAGAAAATCACAAGAACCTGTAGCTGCCCAAGAATAAAGAAGTAAAAATCGCATAATGTTTTTACATTAATAAAAAACAATCGGGGTACCAGGCGCGGTGGCTCACGCCTGTAATCCCAGCACTTTGCGAGGCCGAGGTGGGTGGATCACTCACTTGAAGTCAGGAGTTCGAGACCAGCTGGGCCAACATGGTGAAAGCCCTTCTCTACTAAAAATACAAAAATTAGCTGGGCGTGGTGGCGCACACTTGTAGTCTCAGCTACTCAGGAGGCTGAGGCAGGAGAATAGCTTGAACCTGAGAGGCGAAGGTAGCAGTGAGCCGAGATCGTGCCACTGCCCTCCAGCCTGGGCGACAAAGCGAAATTCTGTCTCTCAAAAAAATATATAAAAAATAAAAGAGGGGTGGGGAAGCAAAACGTTGGGATTTTATAGTGGTTAGTAGTCTGCGTTGTGCCTGCAGCAACCTCTGTTCTAATCCGAATCCTGGTACAGTCAGATTCTATCTTGGACCCACTGGGGCTAACCCACGTGTCTTTTGGTTTGCTTTTCACTCCTGCACCAGCTGCAGCCTTTATCTGCAGCCAGAAAGCCGGAAAGAATGGTTTACCGCTGGCCCCACAGCGCCATACTGTCTGGAGAAAAGAAGGAAACCCAAGAGTACACAGACAACGGCCCAAAGAGAAACCTTCGAAGTGCTCTATGCCTCACCGCTTAGCAGAAAATATCAAGCAACTCTCAACCTAGCTGGTCTGTAGCTTCCACGAAAGAAATAATGTATTTATTGCAGTCTTTCTGGTTGAGACACTTCAAATATTTGGTGGAGCTTTTAATGAGAGAGAGAGACACTCTCGAGTGTGGAAGAAAAAATGGGGATGCGAAGATGAGGCGACTTTAGGACAGAAAAAAAGAGACAAGGAAGCCATGTAAACGTTTTCGGGTGGGCGTGAGGCGATATCAGTCTTGAACCCCGTTATGTTAGGTAAAGAGCGCAGCCCTCTTCCAGCACAAACACCGTTTCCCACATTCAGGAAATCACAGGGATCAGCAACTCTAGAGTGCCATGAAGAAGCTTCACTCTGGGAGAACCCCCTTCGTGACCACAGTCTCTCCCCTGCCAGGTAAGTGGAAATGTGCACATGCCCTGCAGGGACAGCACAGCCTCCTCGCCCTGGCCGGTCGCTCAGGGTCACCACCCTCCCAACCGCCCCCCTCGCCATTCTTCCAAACCACTCTCCGCCAAAGATTCCACCGACAGTCACCCCACAAGACAACCCAGGCCACCTCTCAGAAGCGGCTCCTGCCCCGCAGCCACCGCGCCCTCTCACCCCCGCGGTTCTGCCCGCCGCCTCTGCCCAGTCTGCACTTCACCTCCCTGGCTCACGCTGTCCCCTGAGCTTACAGTGCACGCGGGGTTCTTCCGAACCCCTCCTGGGAGTACTGAATGGAAAAGGGGAAGCGTGCGCAAGTGCGTGGTAGAGTGTAGACATCGTGGGATTTGACTGTGGTACCATCGCTTCCACGTCCCAGTGCTGATTTTCACACCTGCCTTCTGCTTAGGGTACCGGCAGCAGTTTTCCATCTGTGCCTACTCCACCTGCTGTCCTTGTTGGGTCAGCGAACATCGCCTCCCTCTACCGCTCAATCAGCAAACGGGACCGCTCTCCAGGACCTCACCCACCGCTCAGCCCCCTAGCAAATTCGCCGGCATCGCCTCCAGTCGCCTCTTCCGAAGGCCTAACGAGAGCGTTAGCTGCCAACGGAGGTGAGGAGGCTCCGCTGACTGGCTGGTGCCCGTGTCCGGGGCTGGCACAAAGGCCACGACTTGGCTTGGCCTCTCTCTTAGTTATTCGCAGCTGAGTTATTATTCTGAATAACTCAGAATAGCCTATAGTTATTCGATAGGCGCCTCTGGAGCGGCGACGGCAAAGAGGGTGGGCCTATTGGGTGCAGCTCTACGGGGCTGGCATCTCTCCACAGCTGTGTACACCTGAGCGAGACGCTCAGTCACTCTCTAAAGCCGCTTCCACGGATGACGGACACGGAGATAAATAGGACTGGTGTGTCCTGAGAGGTGGTCCACCAGGACTTGCCCTCCTTCGCCCGGGTTTGCCCCTCGCTGCGGAGACTGTTGTGCCTCTGGCCCTTGGAGCAGGCCGGCTGACAGCGTAGTGAAGGAAGATTCCTGCGGGAGGGCGGCCAGTGCAAAACAACTCCCTGACCGGGAATCGAACCCGGGCCGCGGCGGTGAAAGCGCCGAATCCTATCCACTAGACCACCAGGGACACAGGGTGAGGATCCTTCTCTTCCTTCTTCAGTCTGAAGCGACAGTTTCCCTGTGCTCTGGCAGGACTTGGGCTTTGTGAGGGTCGCTCTTTGCTCCTGGAGTCTCTCACAAGGCCATTCCCTCCCTGCTTTCTTCAAAAGTAGAGCCTGCAGGCGACACGCCGAGGGCTCCGCGAGGGACACCGAGGCCACCAGTCCTGAGTCCTGGAGCGAGTTGCAGCGACCCGGCCGCAGCTCACCACTGAACTACAGATGCGCCTTTGCCAGGCGGCAGCAAGTGACCAGCCGGTCGTGGGTCGCCAGGACCGGAGCCGCGCACCAGGTTGCCAGGAGGAGGCGGGAGCGGGGAGGCGCCCGGGGTGAGACGGGGGCACCCTCTGCATCACAAAGGACCCAGACGCCGGCACCCTCAACATCATAAGGAATCAGACGGATGCGGAAACCGAGACAGGCTGGATGCGAAACTCCTTCCAGGAAGTCTCCGGGGCCCTCAACTGGTCTCCGACTTTCCCCTGCAACCTGTGACACCTGCCATTTTCCCATCTTAGGCGATGGCAATGCCACCCTTCCGTTTGCTCCGGGCAAAACTTCGAGAGTTCCTTCTGACGCTGGTGTTCTTTCCTCAGATCCAAGAGCCAACTGGTCATCAATTGGTGATTTCCCATCGGCTAAGTGCGTGGTTATTGAGCTACACGCGAGTTTCTCCACCTCTGCGGAATGGCTACTTCGGGGTAGGGGAGGGGCCCTCCGGTGGATTGTAAGGTGTTTAGCAGCCTCCGTCGCCTCCGCTGACTAGATAGATGCCAGGGGGTTAACATTCTCCCTCCCCGCTTCCCCCAGTCGTGACCTAGTGTCCTAGCGGGGATAGGAGAGGCGTGTAAGGGCGAAGTTGCCCCCTCTTGAGAACCACTGATGCGCGTTGTCCTGCTCTCTGAGCTTGTGCAGTGGACTCTCCAGATGAAGGCTCAGGGGTCGATCCAGCTTGAGACCCCCTCGCTCCCCCGCACAGTTGGACCTTACGATTGGAGGCTTTTAACATCTCCACATCAAGAGATTCGAAACCTTTAGGTCTTTTCTTCCGTTCTGTCCTCCAAATCGGCCTCTTCCGAGCCTGTTAACCAGCGCCAGCCAGGCAGAGGGCTGGGTTCGCTCACGAGGCTCCTCTCGGCCCTCCTGGAGCTTCAGGCATCTTTCGGTTGCAGAGAAGCTTTATGGGCCACTTCCTTCCGCATCCCCGGGGGTAGGTGCGTGGTGCCCGGGGAAGAAGAGGGTGTGACTGCGGTTCTCGACCCCGGCGCCCAACTTCCACCCCGGTGCGCGCGCTCTTCCAGGCTCCTGCTGGTCCCACTCGCCGGGAGTTAGGTCTCGGGTCAGCCTGAGCTCCCGAGACGCCCAGTCCCGGAAGGACACGTAGGGGAAACCAGCTGCTCACTTTGGTCCTTTCCGCAGCGGACCCCTTTCTGCCGGGAAAGAAAGGCGGCGAGTCCTGTCCGGTTGGGTAGGCGGAAGAGAGATCAAAGGGAAGACAAGAAAAAGCCTGGGAGGTTTCAGGATCTAAAGTTACCACGAAGTCGACCTCACCTCCTCTGAAGGTCCTCCCAGTCCTCCTGTGGCTGGCGATGGTGAATCGAGTTTCCGTCTCTAGTTTGCCAAGGCGGACAAAGCCGCCACAATGGGCCTGTCCACTGTCTTCTTTCACATACACAAAATGTCAGCTTTTCCTGTTTCTAACTTGCAACATGCCGCCTGATGACCAGCTTAGCAAATTACAGCCCCTCCATGGGACTCCATCTCTGTCTTAGTCCGGGCTTCTATAACGATGTACCATAAACTGGGTGGCTGATTCACAACAGAAATTGATTTCTCACAGTTCTGGAGGTTGGAAGTCCGAGATCAAGGTGCCGACATGGTAGGGTTATGGTGAGGGCCTTTTGTTCTGATCGCAGACTGCCACCTTCTCATCGTATCCTCAGGGGGCAGAAAGAGGGCGAGAGCTGCCCGGGGTCCTTTTTGAGGGCATTAGTCCCATTCGGACTAAAGGGACTAAATCCAGACTCTGTGCTGAGTGTTGTGGATTTTTTGCATGTTCATCCTCCCCGCAGACAACTGGAGATGTATCGTCCCCAGAGGGTACAATAGAGAATCTTCCATCACAAGTCAGCAACCAGCATATGTGAGTGAGAGCATGTGTCCCACTCAGAAATGAGTGTATTAGTCCATTTTCACGCTGCTGGCATAACAGAATCCGGGATGAAAAAGAGGTTTAATTGGACTTACATTTCCATATGACTGGGGAGGCCTCAGAATCATGGCAGGAGGCAAAAGGCACTTCTTACATGGCAGCAGCAAGAGAAAATGAGGAAGAAGCAAAAGCAGAAACCCCTGATAAACCCATCAGATAGTGAGACTTATTCACTATCAGGAGAATAGCACAGGAAAGACCCACCCCCATGATTCAATTACCTCCTCCTAGGTCCCTCCCACAACACATGGGAATTCTGGGAGATACAATTCAAGTTGAGATTTGGGTGAGGGCACGGCCAAACCATATCAGAAAGGAATGAAGTGACAGCATATCCTGATGTGTGTGATAGTTTTATGAGTTATGACCTATTTCAAAACTTATTGCAATGTGTAAAAAAGAACAAGGACTTGTACTATCTGACTTTAAGGCTTACTATAAGCTATTATGGACGAGGTATCAGGAGTGACAAATAGATAAACAGACTGAGTTAAGAGACTTGAAACTGATCCACAGCTATGCAGTCAATAAATGGGTTTTCAATAAAAGCAGTTCAATAAGAGAAAATAAATCATTTCAATTAATGGGCTTTTATACGGATGTGGGGAGACCAACAATGTTATTCTCCCTCACACTACACACAAAAGCAATTTCAGGTGCATTATACACCAAAACTTAAAAGTTAAAGATATAAAGCATTTCAAGGATACTTTGTGACTTGTTGGTAGGCAAAGATTAACCTACCAACGAGCAGGACACAGAAAAAATATATATATAAGAAAGACATGATTAGACTTCAACAACATTATCCACACTCTCTCATCAAAAGATACCACTAAGAAAGTGAAAAGGCAAGCAAGCCACAGACAGAGAGAAAATAGTCATGAAACGTATCTGACCTCCACACCCTGCAATTATAATTATAGTGGTCTGGTACACTGCACCCAGTTTCTGCTGGAGTATTTTCTGGGTGTCTCTAATGAGTAAGAGAGGGCCCCATGGGATGTTCCTTCAGTTCCCAGATGAACAGTGTGAAAGACTCCACGTCGACCAACCTCGGGGGCCTAAAAATCCAGGTCCTATAGGATGGTAGAGGATACCTGGACCCTGACCCAGACCGCTGGATGGGCTGTGCCAAGAGACCCAGCGAGGGAAAGGATTTCCTCCTGCCTCAGGTTCTCTGTTCTTCTGTGGTTAGATGACCTGAACCCAACTCCCTCCCCAAGCACTGGAGATGGGGCTTTTCCAAGGGCTGGGGATCTTGCTGTCCTGAGGACAGCCGAGCAAGGGGGTCAAGGAGGAGCTTGGGTGGTGGAGGAGAAGGAACTGGGTAAGATGCATGAAGCAGTCGGCTACACCAGGCACAGAGAGGATCCTCTGGGACCCAAGAGCCTGTGTGTGAAGCCAGGCCTTGGGCCACCTTGTTCCTCAAAGCGGTGCCTACTTCCATGGGGTCTTCAAAGGGACTGTGGAAAGAGAGGCCTTCAGCCCACGCCTCTGAATGCTTTTCCACCAGAGCATGCCCTGTGGCCTTTATCCTGCTGGTGTGGAACAGTCAGACCCCTGCAGGGCTGCAGAGCCTCTGTACTGGGCGGCATCCCAGCCTGAGTGTCAGAGCTCAGAGGGCAGGCCCCCGAGCAAGCAGACAGGAGGGCACCTTTTGGACAGAACATGTGGGACAAGAGCAATGGCTCATCTGTTCAGGTTCCTCACAAAATGAGAGTCAGGAAGATCAGGGCGCAGACCTGATTTCCCATGCAGGGCTGAAAGCAGACAACCGGAGGGAGAGCAGCACCTGGGCCAGTTAGGTAGAAGACCACAGTGTACTCCTGCCCTCAACCTCGCCCCCTCCCACCCACATCCTCCACGCCCCCTGATCACCTTCCTCAGAAGTGTAATAGGAATCCAGATTCCCCCTGGCCTGGTTGCTGCGGGAGGCACAGTGGCCCGATGGAACCTGAGGCAGGTGTGGGAAGATGTGGATTGTCTAACTGGAGGTTGGGAGTTCAGGGTGCAGAAGGAGAAGCTTGGAGTGCAGGATTTGGTGGTATGTGTGTGGCAGTAGGCAAAAGAAAGAGACAACTAAGCCACTTGAAATACCATGAGAATTCAAATTTAGAAAATTCCCGGGGAAGTATGCATGCAGGCACTGACCAGATCCAAAAACAGCTGCTGCATAACTGCATGTTGCAAGCAAGCCCTACATTGCTGGTTTTGAAACAGCCTGATGGGTTCACAAAGACAATTTCTGAATAGTCGTAAGAGCAGAGGTGCACTAAAGGCACTGTGCCCTGCAGCTGAGGATTCCAGTAAGTTCTTTAAGGAGTAAGTCTTACTTCCATTTATGGAAGATTTTTGGAGTTGTCCTTGGTCACCCCCAAGAATGTTTTTGTTAGCAGTAGAATTTTAGATGTCATCAATTTAAAAATTAAAACTGAAACTCTGGAACTCATGGAGAGATAAAATTAAGAGAAAACATTCACTATCCTGAGTAGAAAGATTTTTATAGAACATAACCGGCTTTAAAAATAAAGAAAAAATATGGCAAAGTTTCATCAAATTAAATGCTTTGAGAACTAAAATTAAAATCTGAAGCCACCCAACTAGCTGGACAGACGGCTTCTTGGCCAAGGAGACCCCAGAGAAGTCTTAAATACTGAGTTCCTGCCCAGTATTTGGAAGCTCAGACACCTCTCCTTATACTCTCTCCCTTTTGTGGTGTAGACACAACTGACCAGCATTATTGTTAAAACAGAGATCACAAGACTGACAGAACAGACTCCTTACAGTAGTAAGATACCATATTATAAACAAGACCTAAGGCCATGCCAGGCGAGGTTAAGTCATGCACCCCTCAACTTAAAGAATAAACTATGTTCTAACTGCCACAGGATTTTTTCTTCTTCCTTTTTTTCTCTAGCTAAACAAGCACTGGCCTTGAGAGAAGCAATGCTGAAGCACTTGCAGCTCACCCATTACCATAAACTGACTGAGCCCTCCCTACACAAGCCATAACTACAGCTTTGATTGGACAAGAGACTGATTGCAGTAACTTTCTCTTGATAAGAGATCACTGGCTGTGGACTGGTTCTGGATAGTTTACAGAGGCTGTGCACTTGATTGCCTTTGTGTCCCTGCTTCACCTTTTGAAGCATAGGACCTAATTATAATGTATTTAAATGCTGTCTGCACCCCAAAGTGAACATGGGTTGCATGTAACAGGCATCTTTACTCAGCATGCATGCAGCGGGATCCCTTCACGAATATTCAGAGCTCCTGCTATTCCCTGTTGAATATGTATATGTGGCCCCACCAGATCAACATAAATCCTTGTTCCCCCCTCCCCTCCCTGGAAACCTACTTTTCGGGTTTCAGCAGGAGGGTGTGCCTTCCAGTCTGTCGGAATGGCCACCTTGCAGGCTGTAACCATTTATAAAAAATAAAATCTCCTTTCTAAATTTATAAATTGTGTGATTTTTCAGTTGACAGCTTTCAGTTGTCAGTCGAGTCACTGACGGGGAAAAGTCATTTCCAATATATTTATTTAGAAAATGACTCAATTCCTGAATATATAAGAGAAATTTTGTAAATCAGTAATATAGAGCTAAGCCAAATAGAATCGGGCAAAATACTCGAATAGGCCTTTTCAAAGGAGAATTTCTTATACGCCGGAAACCATAAGAAAATATGCTTCATAGGATTGCTCATGAGGCAAGTACAAATTCATTCCACACTTAGATAGCACTAACCACTCACCAGTGTATGGCTTTTTTTTTTTTTTTTTCTGAGACAGGGTCTCATTCTGTCACCCAAGCTGGAGAGCAATGGTGCGACCTTGACTCACTGCAACCTCCCCCTCCTGAGTAGCTGGGACTACAGGTGCATGCCACCATGCCAGGCTAATTTTTGTATTTTGAGTAGACACAGGGTTTTGCCATGTTGGCCAGACTGGTCTGAGAGCATAGCTACATTTATCAAAGTTAGTACACCAAATGCTTACAAGAATTTGGTGCTACTTCAGCTGTCATCACTGGTGAAAAAAGCATTCTAGAAGACTTGCAATTTATACTAATGTTAAACTTATACTCAGGTCATGACCTAGCAATTGAAGGACTTCCATGAATCTCAAGTGCACACAAAGACTGTTATAAGAATATTCAGCACAAGAATTCGATAACCCCAAAATTGAGAATTGATCTATGAAACTACATGGATATATCTCATGAGTATAATGAACATAACTGCAGAAAAAAGGCCAGATACAAAAGATATGTACATTCACTCACGTGAACTTTAAGAACAGGCAATTGTAACCTATGGGAATAGACATCAGAATAGTGATTAACTAAGAGGACACAGGGTGGGAATCGCTTGGACGGGGTCTCTAACAGGCCTTTCTCAGATGATGGCAATTTTCTATAACTTAAGCTGGGTGGTGATTACATTGATCAAAATTAAACAAATTGCACTAAAGATTTGTGCACTTTATGTGAACTGTAGTTTATTTACTGTTCTCATTGCTTGAACCTGGGAGATGGAGGTTGCAGTGAGCTGAGATTGAGCCATGGCATTCCAGCCTAGGTGACAGAACAAGACTGCATCTCAAAAAAAATAATAATAATAATAGTAATAATTCACTGTTCTCATAAATATTAGCGGATGGGGAATGGAGGTAAGCCGGTGCAGACCATGACAACTAGTTTAGATTTTATTGTAAACTCATTAAAAGCTAGTTCTCGCTTTGCGCTTTTAAAAAATCCCACTGCTACAGCCGTTTTGTCTACCAGAAAAGACTATAACCGCATTATTTCATCAGTGGAAGCTACAGACAAAGGGCCCTTGAGAGGCGGCATCTTCACCTATGGGAATTTTTTCTGCTTAATTGTGAGACAAAGAGCATGTTCAAGTTTTCCTTTTGGCCAGGTCGCCCCCTAGTTTCTGCACTGTGGGCTAAACTCCAGAAGCTGGCGCTCTTCCGGGCCGGAGGTTTACTCTGCTCTCTGGAGGCTGCTAGGATTCAAGGCAAAGCAAAGGACAGATCTATTAGCCACAATCGCAGGATAGAAAACACTACTGTGACTCAGATTAGAACCGAGGTTGCGGCGAGCACAACTACAAGTATTAACCACTACACGACCACAAAGCCTGCTGACAACCATTGCACTTCCTATATTTTTTTAATGTAAAAACACTCACACTAACTATTTTATCTGCTTTATTCTTGGACATCTGCAGATGTTCGTGCTTTTCTCTCTTTCATGCGCTTCTCGGTTTCTCTCCCCATTCTGCTACATAATTAAAAAAAAATCTCATCTCTCAGGATCCAGCCACTGCCTCTACAGCAAGCCTCCTGGGAGGTCTAGTTGTCCCATTGACATCTCTGCCTTCTTTCGCTCCTGTTTTTTTTTTTTTTCTTTTCTTTTTGGCTGAATCTCCCTCTATCGCCCAGGCTGGAGTGCAGTAGTGCGATCTTGGCTTACTGCAACCTCCGCCTCCTGGGTTCAAGCGATTCTCCTGCCTCAGCCTCCCAAGTAGCTGGAACAGCAGGTGCATACCACCACATTCGGCTGATTTTTGTATTTTTAGTACAGACGGGATTTCTCCATGTTAGCCAGGCTGGTCTTGAACTCTTGACCTCAAGCGATCCATCCGCCTCGGCCTCACAAAGTGCTGGGATTACAGGCGTGAGCCACCGTGCCCGGCCAAATTTCAGGCCAACACCTGTTGACACACATTGCCAGACACACGGAATCCCTCGCGGAACACCAATGGGACCACAAAGCACGCGGAGGCCGCGGTGGCTGACGATGTTATCAAATTCCGTTCACGGTGTCTGGGGTACAGCCCTGAGGGTCCACTGGCCACCTCTGCACAAGGACCAGTCTCCGCCGCTCCCCTCATCTCCACGCAGATTCTTCCCCACACACCTCCCCTTTCTTTGGGCCGCTGACGCCTCTTGGGACCTCCTTCCAGGAGCGCCATTTCTTGATCCTCTCCATAGCGGCTCAGCGGTAAGCCCAAGGTCCAGCACGCAAATCAGGAACCTGATGGTTCTTCGGGTTTGCAGGGATCCGCCCCGTGAATAGATGAAAGTAACAGGTACCAGCATCAAAACTGGTGACTCACCAGAAACACTTCATGCTTGCCACCTTGCTAAGCTGTTTGAGTCCAACAACTGCATGGGTACTACTAGGCTAGTCTCCTGAATGTCTCTTGCCACTACTTTGGTGAGTGGTGTTGTCACTTTACCTTGTGGTGGCCAAGCCCCTAAATGCACTGTTAGGTTTTGCAGTATAATTTTGCAGGAAGACGTGTAAACAGCCATAGTGAAGTGAAAAATAACCTATTGCATTGGCCGGGAATTGAACCCAGGTCTCCCATGTGGGAGGCAAGAATTCTCTCACTGAACCACCAATGCCTCCCCTTGCTGGTAACCTGGAGGATAACTGAAAAGAGTATCCAGAAAGATTTAGAAACCGTTCCAAGCGGTTTTTTCAAGTGTCGACTAAAAGCTAACGAAGACAGCCAAACCAAATGTTTTTATAGGAAACTTTTACTAGACAAAGTTATAAATATCAAAATAGCTCATTTGGCGGATCAAA
The DNA here is from genome assembly GCF_009828535.3 of Hylobates moloch. NCBI lineage: Eukaryota > Metazoa > Chordata > Mammalia > Primates > Hylobatidae > Hylobates > Hylobates moloch. Next base: position 46,008 of record NW_026652438.1, read on the forward strand.
CTCTTAACTCTGAAAAAGGAGTTTCTACTTGCATTACAAACCCCTATAATAAAACATCAGAAATTCATTCATGTTTCTTTTTTCTAATCCTAAATCTTCCATTGTCAACCTCAAACTGCTGCCTTAGAGGTTCTGAGAAGGTAACCTAAGTGGTAGTTTAGGTAAGTAAAGTTCAAATCCAGGGAGGAAATAAGAAGCAAAGCAGAATTAGAAGAAAGAGGAAATAAAAGGACAGAACCAAGGTAGAGATAATGAAGAAACAAAGGTTGGTCCACTGAGTTAGTCTTTTGTCGCTGGTTTTTTTGGCAAAAGAGTAATGATCGGTCTCGTAATCATTATAATACTATTATTTGTCTGCTTGAAGACGTATAAAGCATTTGAAGGAAATGTGATATGAAAAGATGGAAAACGTTGACGGGCGCGATGGCTCACGCCTGTAATCCCAGCACTTTGGGAGGCCGAGGCGGGCAGATCACGAGGTCAGGAGATCGAGACCATCCTGGCCAACATGGTGAACCCCTGTCTCTACTAAAAATACAAACAATTAGCCGGGCGTGGTGGCGGGCGCCTGTAGTCCCAGCTACTCGGAGAGGCTGAGGCAGGAGAATGGCGTGAACCCGGGAGGCGGAGCTTGCAGTGAGCCCAGATCCCGCCACTGCACTCCAGCCTGGGTGACAGAGCGAGACTCCGTCTAAAAAAAAATGCATAAAAGTATATGAAAAAGAAAATGAAATCTTCCCTGCCTCCCAATCCCACTTGCTTGGTGTCAGCTATTATTTATTACATGAAGGAAGGGGGCAAGGCACACAGGAAGTCCCAAGTCCCGTTCTGACAATCATCTGGCCTCCTTGGGCAAAGGGAAAAGAGGGAAGGCAAAAAGAGTATAACATTACTGTTTGCAGAAATTTCCCCTTGGTACAGGAAACTCTGGTAAACTGAGAGGGTATGTTTTCCATGAGGGAGACCTCAAGGGCTCTTCTCCGGCCCTAAGCCCGAACTAGATTTTGCCTCATTTTCCAAGGTGCTAATGAAATCATCAAAGTTGATCAAAGGAGGGGGCAGAGAAAGAAAGAGGACGGCTCCTCCCTCACGGGTCCACCTTCCTTGGTGTTGCTTGAGGGATCAGAAGAAATGCATGAACATAGGTGCGTGGGAACTATGGCTGCTATATGAACTCAGTGACCTACAGTTATGAGCTATTGTGAGGTTCCATGATGTAATGATGAGTGCTTTCGACTCTGAATACAGTGATCAGTGTTCAAGTCTCAGTGGGACCTTTCTGTATAATGCCAGTGATGTTCCTATTGCTCCCTAAGCGGAATGGGGGAAATTGCCCCAGTCATGTTCAGGGACCCTCCAGGCCACTGGCTGTGTGCAATTGGAGTCCCGGACCCAGCGACCCAGCAAGACCCCTCCCCTCTCAGGGCGACCCTGGGCCTCCAGGCGACAGGTCTCCTCCACTGAAAAGGCTGCTTCCCCTCAATCCTAGACCCCGAGTTTTCTTTTATTCACGTCATTGGGCCATTGCCCTGTGTCTCTTTGGAAGAAATGAACTATATGAAAAACTTTACTTCCGGGATTCCCTAATTCCTTCATCCCTTAGGACGGTGCAGCTTTTCAGCTCCTGGTCTTGGCTCCAGTTCTAATGCGCACGTTTCATTTTGTTGTCGCGGGATCCCCTCCAACCGGCTACCAGTGGATTCCTGTCCTTGGGGTCTCTGTGGATGGCAACTAGATGCTGCTTTTGTCCCAAATCCTGACACCTCTCTCCAGGGAGTTGCCTCCCTTAGCCTCCTAAATCAGCCAATATTTAGATTTGGGCCTGGGATCCCAGCAACTGTGGAGAACAGAGGTTCCCGATCCCTGGCCAGCTCTCCCCCAGTGAAGGGGAGAGGAGCAGAGCAGCTGGGAGGGTCAAGTCTGGGGCCCTGGGCAACCCCCTTCTTCCTGCCCAGACTCTGCTCCAAGGAGCAGTTGCCTTAGGACCAAATCAGATGGAAACTCTTTTGTTCTATTCTCATCAACAGAAAAATTTAGGCAAGAGCTCTGGAGGACATTCCTAGCTCCTAAAAATGGTGTGGCCAAATCTCTCCAGTTTTGGAAATGCCCAAGGTTACCAAGTATTTTGAGGGCTCACTTTGGACCTCTGAAAAGGAGGGGTGAGGGCCCGTGGAAGGTACCCGAGGGATGCAGGGGAGAGAGGGAAAAGAGCAGACAGGAGGGAGGAGAGAAGGAGGGAGGGGGAGAAAGGGTGTGTGAGGGCCAGGAGCCAGGATTCACCCTGACAGTTCAGTGACTGCTCCCTGCTCCCAAGGTTCCCACTGTGGCACCTTCCAGCAGGTGGCTTCCATCTCTTATTGATGTCCTAAGAACTTGGCTCTATGGAACGGTCCCATTCTATATGTCTGGCATGAGTCCTGGCAAAGTTTCTTTGCATCGTTTGGGGGATGAGATGGGGGTATATAGGTTTGCAAGTGACTAGGATCTAAGCCAGGACCTTGTGGAGCCACTCAGTGTCAACTGTCAAGTAGCTTCCTTCCCCCATTCCCTTGCAGGATGATTGCCTGCAAGACAGGGCCTGGAGAAGGCCAGGGCACCCAAGGCCACAGAAATGCCCAGGGATGAGTCCCGGCTGGAGATGCCTTGGCTGAACTCACTGTGTACTTCCAGGGCACATAGGACAGGGACTCTGGGGGTCTGGCCAGGAGACTGAACAATGGGAGCAGGGAGGTTATGCAGAAGTCTTCTGCACAGCAGGGCAGACATTCTTCTTGGAGCCCCCAACCCAAATCAGGTCTTCCACCTCCTCTTCCTAAAGACCCTTTACTGCAGTCATTCTTTTACTAGAACTACAAGTTTATAGAACATAGATTTCAGTGCGCTCATCTGGCCAACCATCTTCAGTGGCCAATGCCCAAGGTAACCTCCCTCCCTACCAAGACCTGAACTCAGGACCTTACCTTAAGGAGAAGATGTCCTGTTCTTTCTTTCCCACCAGAACTGCCCTGGCCCAGACCCCATTTCTGTCTGGTGACCAAGGCAGTCCCCTCGCCAGTCTCCCAGGTTGGGGAGGGCAGATTCTCCTCAGCTTCCTGCCTCTGAGAGACCCCAAAAGTCTTGAGTGGCTCCAGCCCACAGAGGACTATCCATGGCCCATATCTCTCAGAACTCTCCCCTCCCACTCTGAATCCACCCTCTACTTCATGCTCCCCTCACAGAACAGGCATGGTTTTTTTTCATGTCCTCATTTTGCCTACCCATATCCCGGATTGACTTTTCCGTCTTAGAACTACCTTTCCTTCTTTGGACAGTGTCTTCTTGGTACTACACATGAAGATGTCCTGCTCTCCCCTGCTCAAGGAGAGAGTGCTTGACCTGATCTGGGCCCATCAGATCCAGTACTTACCCGGAATAGGAAAAAGATGGGGAGGGTGACCTAAGATTACAAAAATCTCTGAAGCTTATCCACTTGAGAAAGAGTCCCTGAAGATACTGGCCTTTCATTCCTGCTATGTATATCCAATGTGACTGAACTCTGAATAACACATACCAGTTATAATAATGTAGTAGTTGGCCCTCAAACTAGGACACAAACATGTTAGAGGGTAAGGTAGTGAGGGGCATGTTTGGGGGTGGTGGTGATGAGCAAGTATGTGAAGGAGAGATAGTGTCTACACTTGAAAATCAAAAAGTAATAATATCTATTTAGACATAAGGAAATAAATAACTAAATACTTGCTTCTATGTGATGAAACTCTGGGAGTACACAAGGGAACTGCTGTTTTACTAAACAAATTTTTAAGTCTATATAACTTTGATAAAGTATCCAAATAAAAATATTCCTTTCCCATATATGTATGTGTATATATATATTTGTATACACATATATATTTGCATTCTTTGTATTTTGAATATAAATTTTTATAGAGTCATGTTAATCCCTCTTTTCATTTAAGGATTTGAGTTTGATGTCATGCATGAATGTGATCCCACTGTATGGCTACAGAAATGTTGGCAAAAGTAAGTTCAGAGGAAATGGTAGGCAAGTACTTCCCAGTTTTGGCCAGAAGATGGAGACAAAAAGAATTCTCATAAAATATTAAAAGTATGACTTGTTATAGCTTCTTTTCACAGTAATTTAGATAGAAATATTAGCAAAATCAGAAATGTATAAATACTTTGGTCTGACAATTCCATCTCCAGGTATCTACGGAGAAATAGACAAGCGATGCACGACAGATACATGTGTCAGTCTGGTCCCTGCAGTTGTATTTGCAGTAATTCACATTGGAGCAATTTCATGGCCATCAATTAGAGAGTGTTTGAAGAATGACCAATTCATATCAAGAAGGACGTTTCAAAGATCAAAGCCTGATGGAAATGCTGGAGGCCGTGACGCTGATAGGAGCTCATGCATGTTGACCAATTACTATGTGACAGGCATTGGCTCCACGCTTTTCCTGCACTGCTCGTTTAAACATTGGACAAACTAAGTGTTCTGATTAAGCCCATTGGACAGATAGAAATGGAAGCACAGAAAATTAATCTGTTTAACTTCAAATGCTAGCAGATTAGTTTTTCATCCACAGCCTGTGGCTTCACCCTAGGTGTGTGTGATTCAGGTTCTGTCATTCTCCACTTTAGGAATTTCCAGTATTCCAAATATGAGAAGCTGAGAAAACAAACAAACAAGCAAACAAACTCAAAACCGTAAAAACCGGGATAAGTAAGGGTAGATGTTTGCTGGGTGTGGATTAAAAATGGACTTTTTTTGCCCCAAGCAACAAAGAGGCACCTTGGAAAATAGACAAGAGACAAGAAGAAGAGAAGCTTTAAGATATATTTGGTCCAAGGAAGAGACTCTTCAGAGGGAAGGTCACATCAGCTAGAAACATTAATGCGACTGGATGGGCTCAAACCACTGACTTTTCAGTCAACTTCCGACAGCACTAACCTAGTGTTCCAGAGACACTGCTTGTTAAACAGTGAAAGCTGTTGCTCAATTGTGTCATCCATAATTGTCAAATATTGTCATTTAGTAGCACAAGGAAGTATTCTCTGTTGCCAAGCTAGAGTACCCAACACTCTTCTCTTTTGTTGAACATTCTTCCCCACCACAAACCCTCTTTAGAAGACTGGGGGCTCCTAAAACATTGAGGCCAAGAGTCCTGTCCTTGTGCATATTTTGGCATTGACCCAGGGCCAAATCAGTGGGAGACTCCTCCACGCACATGCCAGGTCCCTAGGTGACAACTGCAGTCTCTGGATCTGAGGTCATCCACTTTCCCATTCCTAGCTCACCTAACCCATTGTGAAGCCTGGTCAGGATTGCCAGAGACCCGAGTGGGCAGGTGCCCGCACTAAAGACAGAACCTGCTGTGTGCCCAGCTTGCTGATCCCTCCATCCTTCTAGACAAGGCTTTGTGAGCCAAGGACCTTGGGTTTGCTCACAAGGCAGCCCCTCACCTAGTAGGCATTAGTTCATTATGTATATGTATATGTATGTGTATGTGTATGTGTATGTGTATATGTATATGTATATGTATATGTATATGTAGTCCTCAGGTTGTATTCCTTAAATATATATAATACATGTAATTCCTTAAATATATAATTTTAATACAAAATTTTTAAAATGTTCCTTTCATAAACATTGACAATAACACCAAGAAATATAAACTACATAGCAAAGATGTGAAAGCCAGCCAGGCTCAGCTTCAAATCCTAGCACTTAGGAAGGCCATGGCAGGAGGGTCACTTGAGCTCAGAAGCTTGAAACTAGCCTAGGCAACATAGTGAGACCTCATCTCTACTGAAAATCAGAAAACTTATCCGGGTGTGGTGGTGTGAGCCTGTAGTCCCAGGTACTCAGTGGATGAGGCCCTAGGATGTCATTGGCCTGAGAATTCCATGCTGCAGTGAGCTGTGATCTTGCCACTGTACTCCAGCCTGAGTGAAAGAGTGAGATCGTGTCTAGAAACAAAAGAAGAAAAAAAAAAAAAAGGTGTGAAAGCCTATCTATTGAAGACTACCAAGTATTGCTGAGAGCAGTTAAGGACCTTTGGAATAGAGAACGTTCCTTCTTGCATTTCAAGATTGCTTTTGTTTTGGGGGGACACTTGCTATTTTTTAGAAATACGAAGTTCTTCTTAGGCATTCCTGTAAAAAAGGCCACTTTTTGATAGGATTGTATTGAGTCTGTGGATTGCTTTGAGTTGTATTTTTATCTTAACCATGTTACAACTTCCAACCCCTGGACACAAGATATCTTTCCATTGATTTAGGACTTCCTTAGTCTCCTCGAGCAATGTTCTGTAGTTGTCTGTGTACAAGTACTGCACCTTCTTGAACAAATGTATTCCCAGGCATATTATTCTTACAGGTACTATTATAAATGAAATCATTGTGTCAGTTTTCTTCTCAGATAGTTCATTGCCATCACAACGGATTGTTTGCTGAAAGTTTGCTGAATTCGCTTATTAACTCTGATAGTGTGTGTGTGTGTCTGTGTGTGTCTGGTGTCTGTGTGCATGTATGTGTGTTTGCAATTGTATGTATTATTTGGGATTTTCTATACATAGGATCACACCATCTGCAAATTGAGATCATTTTGTTTTCTGTTCAAAAATATTTTTTCTCATGTTTATTTTTGAAAGATAATTTGGCCAGGTGTAGAATTGTAGGTGACAGCTTTTCTTTTTTTAAGTACTTTATTGCAAACTTCTTGTTTGTAAAGTTTTCTATGAGAAATCTTATGCCATCCTTATATTTAGTGCTCTGTATGGAACATGTTCTTTTCCCTTTTATTACTTTTAGGATTTCCTTTTTATCACTGGTTTTGATGGATTTGATTAAGGTGTTCCTTGGTGAAGTTTTCTGCATGTTTCTTGTTCTTAGGATAATCATATTTCTGTAATATTTGAAGTTTATGGTTTCCATGGAGCTTCTAAATCTTTCGTCCGGTATGTTTTAAATATCTTTGTCTCTCTTCTCCACTACCTGCCCTTCGGGGATTCCATTTAGCCCTATACTAGGGTGTTTAAAGTTTTTATGCTGATGGTCTTTTTATGTTTTCAAGTCATTTGTTAATGTGTGTTTCATTTATGTTAGTTTCGACTTCTATTCCTTCTAGTTCAATAATCTTCTCTTCTGCAATGTTTAATCCAGTGCCTTCTACCATTTCAGACTGTAAATCATAGTTTTTTATCTACAGAATTTGATATTTAAAAAATCTTCAATCTCTCCATTTAATTAAAATACAATTATACTAATTGCTCTAATGTTGTTTTCTTCTATTTCCAACGTGTGTGTCAATTTCAACTAGGTTATTAGATTCTTCATTACGTGTCATGTTTTCCTGCTTCTTCGGCTGCTTGATATTCTTTTATTTTCATTTATTTATTTTTTGGGGGATGGAGTTTCACTCTCGTTGCCCAGGCTGGAGTGCAATTGTGTGATCTCAGCTCACTGCAACCTCCGCCTCCCAGGTACAAAAGCGATTGTCCTGTCTCAGCCTCCCAAGTAGCTCAGATTACAGGCATGCACCACCAAGCCCGGCTAATTTTTTTGTGTTTAGTAGAGACGGGGCTTCACCATGCTAGTCAGGCTGGTCGTGAACTCCTGACCTCAGGTGATCCACCCGGCTGCTTGATATTCTAAGATTTGATGCTGGAGCTTTGGTGTCAATGCTCAAAAGTGCCCAAAGACACCACTCGACCTCAGTGTCTATGCACACACAAGCTTTTGCAACAGGAGAGGTAGAGACAGCAGAGATGAGTGTGCTACAACATGCTGGTAGAGGGTACCCCAATTGTGCCTGGGGCTTCCTATGCCTCATAGAAAAATGTGCCTTCCTTAATTTTTCCCATAAGAACCACCCTACTTCATGCCCTGTCTCTCTGTTCAAACACCAGGACAGCCCTCGGACCAGTCTCAACCACCCAATGGATTGACAAAGGTCCAAATATGATTCAGTGGGGAAGGCATTCTCTTGTCAACAAATTATGTAGAAACAACTGGACATGCATATCTCCAAAGGAAAAAGATTCACCTGAACCTCAATACTGACTCAAAAACTAACTCAAAATGGATGATGCAACTAAATATAAACTATAAAACTAGAAAAAGTATAGCAGGAAATATAAGACAAAATCTTCACGACACAGTTAGGCAAAGTGTTGTTATCAATAAACACAAACCATTAAAGAAAACATTGATAAATTCAACTTTATAAAAATTAAAAGTTTTTGCTCAACACAAGACAGTATTAAGAGAACAAATATAAGACGCAGATTGGGAGAAAAACAGGAGAAATGACAAATGTGACAAAGGGCAAGTGTGATAGTTACTTGCACGTCACTGTGACCGAGCACCAGGGTGCCGGGACATTCGGCCAAATGTGATTCTGGTTGTGTTCCAGAGAGTGTTTTGCACATGATTAACATTGGGATGGGCAGACTAAGTGAAGCAGATTGCCCCCTTTAATGGGGGGGGGACTCATGTAATCAATCAAAGGCCAGGAGAGAATTAAGAGGCCTAATGGGAAACAAATGCTTTCCTGGGTAGCCAGCTTTCCTTCCATCTTGGGAATTTCAGCCTCCATAATCTCAGAAGCAAATTCACATATGTGTATACACACATATGCATTTCATAGGTATGTGGCTAAGAGTGTATTTTTAAAAGTTCAGCCATGAGATGATTGGTGAAGCCAGTCAATGAATAAGGGTGTGTTCTATTATATGACTTGGTCTTCTTTTGTACACGATTGAAGTTCTGCATTTGAAGTAGGGGGAGAGGAGACAGCAAGTCCACCTAGGATGATAACAGCTGAATTTCTCAACAGACGCTTCAAAGCCCTAGGGGTTAACTTAGAGAGTCAAAAATCCCACCCATAACCCTGCCCCCAAACACCAGGGCGAGGGAACACTGTGGCCCTCAGGTGATTTTCTTTAACTGGGTCTGGAAGCCACACAAGGGCAGAGGGAGCAGGAAACACTATGCAAATCGAGGTCAGGACAGCAGGGGGGCCCTGTTCATGACAGAACACAGGTAAAACTATCCTCAGAAAGAGCGTGTGGAGAAACACAGATCATACCTGAGACCTGGTGTATTAGAGCACTGGCTACTGGGGAATTGAAAGGAAGGGGCTTCATCGTGCAGAGGACCAGAGGTGCCAGTCTATGAAACACAGAACTGCTGGGAGATGGGGAGGCATGGACAAAGGAAGCATCCTCTGGAGACTCTGGTGAAGAGAACAAACGAATGAAGTAACTGGCAGAAATTATAGGTCCTGGTAGAACAAAATAGAATCCCACAATGAGAACATACACCATGTATGTCCCCCAAGGAAGAAAATGTCTCCCAAAAACTCAAGAAAAATCATTTTGGGCAAGCACCTTATATCCAGTAATACGATCCACGTATCAAGACCGTGAGAAAGATTATTAAACATGCTAAACTCAGTGAGACCTGATTTCCTCATGAGGACTCTGTTAAGGATGAGTACCACTCAGCAAGTCATGACTGTGACATTCACTTTTGAATAGCTCATGAGCATTAATATATTTAATTGTGGATCTAAACCAAAAACCAAGGTGCGGGCAAGAAGACAACCACAGAATGTCACTGGCATATGTTTAGGTTCAAATACTATTATGAGAAGTGGCAGGTAAAGGAGGTAGGAAAAAAAAAACACATCATGTAATTGACTGTCATATGGAAATATTTGACGTTGAAAGTCATAATTTAAAACGTATAAACCAAATATTAGAAGTGTGTCTAGTTCAAAGGGGGGAAAACTATGAAACATTTTTAGTCAATATCAAATATGAGCTACACAACCCTTATGAAATGCCAAAGGCACACACAGACAGACAGACACACACACACACACACACACACTCTCACAAAGAATACAAATAACTGGAACCAAGAAATGGAGTAAATACATTCTGCTACGTACGGTAAACATAGCCTACAATGTGGAAGAGATTAGAAAATAAACAGGGAAATGAAAATGTTTTTATTAATTCGCATCAGTACCCACCAAAACCAATCAGCATAACAAAAGATTATAACACTGAATGTAAAAAACAATCCAACAGTCCAGAGTGATAGGCAAAAGTTTTTAATTGTATAGATTCAAATAACTTTGGGCAAAAATTAAAACTCAGGCAGAGAATGTTTTTTTTTTTTCAACAACAGACACTAGCGAAAACAAAGGCACAGTAAAAATTGAGACAGAAAATTTCCAGTGTAGAGATATGAATATAATAATAGACACAGGCAGGGATGATTAATAAATGATAAAATGTTTAGAGGATGATCATTGGAATACAAGACATTGATACTTTTAAAAACCACTTTCCCAAATACTTCATTATAAGTAAGGTGTCTCTAAAAGGGATAGATCTCCTAGACCCCTCCTTAACCAAGCAACCAGTCCTGATAGCATGATAATGCTGATGGACAAACTAGACCTTCTCTGCCCACAGATGGGCTGAGGTTGGAAACTCACAGTATTGACTCTGCAGTGTTCCTGACAAAACGTTTAGTCTGAATTTAATCATGAAGACATTTTCAGACAACTTCAGAATGTAGACCATTGAGCCAGACAGCTGACCTGTCCTCTACAAACAAGTCCACGTCACCACAATCAATGACAACAACAAAAAGATGAGGAAATATTTGGGGTTCAAAATAACTAAAGAAATGTAGCTACATTATCTTTTTACTTTTTTTGAACCCAAAATATCTCTCCTCCTTTTTGTTGTGTGATTCGTGGTGACGTGGACTGTGTGAAGGAGACAGGTCAGTTGTCCTGCTCAGTGTTCTACATTCTGCAGTTGTCTGGTGATTACCTCCTATGAAACTCAGGCTAAGCGTTTTCTGCAAGAACATGGCATTGTTCATATTCTGCACCGGCAGAGTCCCGGGTGACATGCTGTCCCCTGCCAGCGGCTCCTGACTCCTGTTTCTTACAGGATGGAATTGAAAGGAGTAGGGCTAAGGCCTCTCAATGCTGTTTGTCCATCTAGCTGTGGTCTTCCTAAGTATTGATATCAATTGGAGGCTGAAGGACCATGGCTTCTCTAATCAAAGGAGGCTAGTGGGTTAACAATTGTCAAGAGCAGTCAGTGGCTCTGAAATATAATCCTCAGCCAAGGATCCCTCCTGTGTTACAGATGGATCAGCTAAAACAAACCAACACTGAAGATACAAAGAATGGGGTTAGGTTCATTGAAACCAGGGTGACACCTTTGGATGAGCTAAACACAAAGATGACACTGACCTTGAGCAGATATAGAAGCTGAGACATGCCTGCAAAATGAAATCCCTGAGGAACTTTGTAGCTACCCAGAGATAGCTGGTTCAAATTAGAATGTCTCATAGATCACTCCCGGCATGTGCTACAGTCATGTGAACGTGTCACACCTAATTTGGGTCCAATGTCTTCAGACTGAGCACAGGTGGCCACTGGCATGGTCTGAGAATAGGAATAGAGCCATGCCCACTTTCCCATCCTATTGAGTTTTAATTTTTGTCCAAAATTATTTTAAGCTATACAATTAAAAACTTTTGTCTGGGCTTCCAAAGGGAACTACAGTTTCATTCAAACCTACATGTGCCTACAGGTCCTGCCTGCAGCAATGACATCTCTCAGCTTAGTAAGGGCTGCTTAGTGTGGGAATATGCCTCCCATCTGGAAGACCAGGTGGTGCCTTATCACCGTCAAAGTAAAAAACCTATTGTCCATGTAAAGGGCCAAGTTGACGTGCTCTTCCTCAAATGAGTAAAAGTCACTTCCGTAGTGATGGAATGAGGCAGGTAGTTCAAAGTAAGTTGAAGGAGTTGAATAAAATGTATCCAGTGAGTCCTGCAAGACTTCAGGCTCTTCTGCTTCCATCGGCACCCCATTGAGCCTGGAAAAGGAGACAAAACTAAAGAAGCAGCCAGGGAAAATCAGACACCACAGAGCCCCAACTAGATTTCAGGGGTAACATAAGGAAGTGGTTAAAAAAGGAAAAGGATAGATCCATTAATGAGGTAAAAAAAAATTGCCTTTATGTTGGGATAGAACAGGGCCAGGTAGAAAACAATGAAAGAGAAAGACAGACAGAGAGAGAGAGACAGAGACAGAGAGAGACAGAGAGAGAGATTGAGAGACAGAGAGAGAGATTGAGAGACAGAGAGAGAGAGTGAGAGAGATAGT
>NW_026652439.1:0-387 GCF_009828535.3 Hylobates moloch
TTGTCCCTGTTTGCAGATGACATGATTGTATATCTAGAAAACCCCATCGTCTCAGCCCAAAATCTCCTTAAGCTGATTAGCAACTTCAGCAAAGTCTCAGGATACAAAATCAATGTACAAAAATCACAAGCATTCTTGTACACCAATCACAGACAAACAGAGAGCCAAATCATGAGTGAACTCCCATTCACAATTGCTTCAAAGAGAATAAAATACCTAGGAATCCAACTTACAAGGGATGTGAAGGACCTCTTCAAGGAGAACTACAAACCACTGCTCAATGAAATAAAAGAGGATACAAACAAATGGAAGAACATTCCATGCTCTTGGGTTGGAAGGATCAATATCATGAAAATGGCCATACTGCCCAAGGTAATTTATAGATTC
>NW_026652439.1:487-46742 GCF_009828535.3 Hylobates moloch
AAGGCTACAGTAACCAAAACAGCATGGTACTGGTACCACAACAGAGACATAGATCAATGGAACAGAACAGAGCCCTCAGAAATGATGCCACATAGCTACAACTATCTGATCTTTGACAAACCTGACAAAAACAAGAAATGGGGAAAGGATTCCCTATTTAATAAATGGTGCTGGGAAAACTGGCTAGCCATATGTAGAAAGCTGCAACTGGATCCCTTCCTTACACCTTATACAAAAATTAATTCAAGATGGATTAAAGACTTAAATGTTAGACCTAAAACCATTAAAATCCTACAAGAAAACCTAGGCAATACCATTCAGGACATAGGCGTGGGCAAGGACTTCATGTCTAAAACACTAAAAGCAATGGCAACAAAAGCCAAAATCGACAAATGGGATCTCATTAAACTAAATAGCTTCTGCACAGCAAAAGAAACTATCATCAGAGTGAACAGGCAACCTACAGAATGGGAGAAAATTTTTGCAACCTACTCATCTGACAAAGGGCTAATATCCAGAATCTACAATGAACTCAAACAAATTTACAAGAAAAAAACAAACAACCCCATCAAAAAGTGGGCAGAGGACATGAACAGACACCTCTCAAAAGAAGACATTTATGCAGCCAGAAAACACATGAAGAAATGCTCATCATCACTGGCCATCAGAGAAACGCAAATCAAAACCACAGTGAGATACCATCTCACACCAGTTAGAATGGCCATCATTAAAAAATCAGGAAACAACAGGTGCTGGAGAGGATGTGGAGAAATAGGAACACTTTTACACTGTTGGTGGGACTGTAAACTAGTTCAACCATTGTGGAAGTCAGTGTGGCGATTCCTCAGGGATCTAGAACTAGAAATACCATTTGACCCAGCCATCCCATTACTGGGTATATACCCAAAGGACTATAAATCATGCTGCTATAAAGACACATGCACACGTGTGTTTATTGCGGCACTATTCACAATAGCAAAGAGTTGGAACCAACCCAAATGTCCAACAATGATAGACTGGGTTAAGAAAATGTGGCACATATACACCATGGAATACTATGCAGCCATAAAAATGATGAGTTCGTGTCCTTTGTAGGGACATGGATGAAGCTGGAAACCATCATTCTCAGCAAACTATCGCAAGGACAAAAAACCAAACACCGCATGTTCTCACTCATAGGTGGGAATTGAATAATGAGAACTCATGGACACAGAAAGGGGAACATCACACTCTGGGGACTGTTGTGGGGTTGGGGGAGGGGGGAGGGACAGCATTAGGAGATACATCTAATGCTAAATGACGAGTTAATGGGTGCAGGAAATCAACATGGCACATGGATACATATGTAACAAACCTGCACATTGTGCACATATACCCTAAAACCCTGAAGTATAAAAAAAAAAAAAAATTTACACATCCATGTTTGCAGCAGCATTATTGGCAACAGTTAAAACGTAGAAGCAATTGAAGTGTCCAACAACAGACGAATGGATAAGCAAAATATGATATACACATACAATGGAATATTATTCAGCCTTCAACATGAGGGAAATATTCTATCACATGTTGCAACTTGGATGGAACTTGAGGATATTATGCCAAGTGAGATAAGTTAATCGATGAAGGACAAATACAGTAAAATTCCATTTGTATAAGGGACTTAAAGTGGACAGAATTCTAGAGATAGTACAATGATGGTTGCCAGAAGCTGGGGGGAGGAAGAAATGGGGAAGTGTTGTTTAATGAGTACAGAGTTTCAGTTTTACAGGAAGAAACGAGTTATGGAGATGGATGGTAGGGATGGCTGCAGAATGGTATGAATATAATTAGTACCTCTGAACTGTGCACTTAAAATGGTTAACAGAGTAAATTTTATGTTATGTGTATTTTACCACAATAAGAAAATAAAATACCTTAGGAACATTTTCATGAAAGAGTCCGCATAAAATTCATTTTAATGCATGTGTTTATGCTTAGCTTTCTATTTTTCTCTTTTCTATTTATATTCCAAATTAGAATATAATGCTAATCAAGCATAGTGGCTGTGTTTCTTGCTTCCTCTAGTCTGCAGGTAACATACAAATTTAATAAACTACTTATTAATGTTGCATCTGTTTATTTTCTGCCTTATACCAAGCTTGTGGGATTCTCTTAAATACAACATTGTTATACTTACATCTATGCAATACCCATTAGCTTCGCCTTCCCAAATCAGGGGAAACTGAGCCTCTGTAAGGTGGAGTAACTTACTAAGATACAAAACTCAGCATTAAAATCTGTATACTTCAATATCCTGCCCTCTTCTCATTTGTCTTTACTACCTTTTATGTATGTTGTAGATGTTCAATAAATTCTCTGTTTTAAACTGAATTTAAGCCGTGGAGCCATGTTTTGTTGAACAATAAATATGATATAGGACACTCTTCCTACCTTTCATTTATTATCCAGTTCATGAAAAAGAGAAATTCTTTCATTGTGCTAGAAGCTTAAAATAATGAAAATGCCACTTTCAACATTAAACAGAAACTGAAGGGAATCAAGGTGAATTGCATGAGACACTGAAAACAAGTGGGAAAGAAATCTAGTATAATTTGCCATTTGTGTACCTTTATTATTTAGCGTTTGAGTAAATGTTTCCCCCAAATATCTTCCTATCTTAATTCATGTTTATAAAGTAGACATTTATGTCTCACCTTATCAAGAAGGGCAAACTCTAACAAAAACATTTCCCAAAAATGCTTCCTGCTAAAACGTAAGCTCAGTCTGCCTAGAAATTAAGCTCACTTCATAAAGATTAATTGGTAGCTAGTCTTTGCATGCTGTTCTCTGAACTTGAGTGAAAGCTCTCCATCAGGCATACAGGGAATGACAGAAAAGGTGACAACAGAAGATGAATGCCATGTCAATAACCTTCAAAGATGACCTTCCATTTCTTTTAAATTCTTGATATCTTAAGACTTCATTAATTCTTCTCTCTTTGCCCTTGGTTCAACATTGTTCTATACCAAAATTCATGTAAAAGAATGATGTCATGTAATAAAAATGGCATTTTTCATTCATATAGATGCAAGCTAACTGGCATTTTTACAATCAACATATTTCCTTTGTCAATTTTTCATTCTGTATTGGAAGAAATTGATAGGCATTTCTGAAGGGATGAAGGTGTTTCTGTGTTCATTGTGATCCAAACTGTTTTTAGACCTAGTGGTGTTTGTAAAACAATTTGTGCCAGCTGACCAAGGATGACTGTGGCAGAAAGCAGCAAACTTGCATAAGATGTCGCTGCCTTATAAGTTGGCTTTGAAAACTAGGAGCTTACTCTATAGTCTTATGAATCAAAAACATTGATAGATGTAGTATAAGATTACAATCATATTTTCCTTTTGACAGTTACATTATAAAGCATGATGTATTGCAATTAATCTCAATTAGCTGATCACAATTAAGATTAAAAATGTTTCTTATTGCTGATAAACATTCATGACTCTCCTGTTCTGAAATGTGCAAGTAATTCTTGTAATTTTAATACAAATTTGCATATTATTACTAATTGATTTAATCTCATTGGATTTGGTTCACGGATCCAATTTATTAAAATATTGATAATGGGATAATGATTTGTCTCCCCATTTCATTTACACTAAAAGACACAATTCTTACAATGGTCTGCAAGCCCATCATGATCTGCCCCATGTTAACCGTCAAAATTCTTTTATATCTTCACCCTTGATCTTCCCAGTGGTCCTGGCCACCTCACTGTCCTCTGGACATGCCAACATGCTGCTGTCTTATGATCAAGACTCTACTTAATTTCTTGGCTTGGAAAGATAGCCCTCCATATATCCATTGATCAGCTCATTCAACTTCCTCAAGTCTTTACTGAAACCTCACATTCTCAATTAGACCTATTCAGTATTTCAAACTTCCACCCCGCTTCAACACTGCAAAACCCCTTACTCTTTTGTGTATTTTTGAAAGGATTTATTGAGATATAATTTACATAGTGTAGAGTGCACACATTAATGTGTACAAGTCAATGGCTTTTAGTATATGCACAGATAAGTGGAGCCATCATCAAAATGAATTTTAGAGCATTTTCATCACTTCAAAAAGAAACCCAACCTTCTTTAGCTGTTAACCTCCTATGCACCCATCCCCTACTCAATCCTAAGCAACACAAATCTGTTTTCTGTCTCTATAGATTTTCCTATTCTATTTTCATCTAAATAGAATCATACAATAGGTGGCCTTTTGTGCCTGGCTTCTTTCAGTTGGCATAATGCTATCAAGGTTCATGTACATATTGGTACTTTATTTCCTTTCATAACTGTATAACATTCAATTGCATGGATATAACATTTTGTTTATCCAATAACATTCTTATTGACATTTGAGTTGTCTTCAGCCTTTGGCTATTTTAAATACTGCTGCTAAAAATACTTGTGTACAATTTGTGTTTGAACACCGCTTTCCAATAATCTGGGTGTATACCTAGGAATACATTTCTAGGTCATATGACAATTCTATGTTTACTATATTTAGAAGCCATCAAACTATTTTCCAAAGTGGCCAGTTCTAGCCATAGAGTGTCTAACTGTGGTTTTGATTTGTAGTTGCCTGATGAGTGATGCTGTTGAGTATCTTTTTATGTGATTATTGATCGTTTGTGTATCTTCTTGGGAAACATATCTATTCCTATCATTTATCAGTTTTAAGTTAGGATATTTGTTACTGAGTTAAAACAATTTTTCTATATTCAAGATAAATCTATATACAGACATATAGATATGTTTTTCAAATATCTTCTCACAATTTTTGAGCTGCCTTTTGACTTGCTTGGTTGTGCTTTGAAACACCAATGTCTTTAATTTTTAAGAAATTTTAAATATTTAATTTTTATTTTGTTGCTCGTGTTTTTGGTGTTACAGCTATTTCTTTGCCAGATCCAAAATCCTGAAGATTTTCCCATACACTTTGTTCTAGCTCTTGCATATATGTCTTTAATTCATTTGAGATAATATTTTTGTATGCTTTGGGGTAAGGGTTCAGATTTATTATTTTGCAAGTGGTGATCCACGTGTACTTTGATGACCCAATTTGTTCAAATACTGTCTCTTCCTCATTGAATTGCACATGGCACCACTGTAAGAATCCATTGACTATACATAGTTTTATATGTGGACTCTTAATTCTCTTCCATTAATCTAGATAGTTTTCCTTCATCAGTATTGTGTTGTCTTGATTAATGATGCTTTGTAGTAAGGTTTGGAGCACGTGGGTGTGAATTATGCTAATATGTTTTCTTTTTTCAAGATTATTTTGGCTATTTTGAGTCCCTTACAATTTCATGTGTATTTTAGAATCGGCTTGTCGGTTTCTAGACAGAAGTCTGTTGGGATACTTGCAGGGATTTCATCAAATCTGTAGTTCAAATTGTAAAGTACTACAATATTAAATCTTCCAATTCATGGCTGTAAGATGTTTGCTAATTATTTAGATCTTCTTTAAACAATAATTTAAAATTTTCAGAGTAAAATATTGTATCACATTTTCCAAATTAATTATTATTTCTTTTTTTTGATGCTATTGTAAATTGAAGTGTTTTCTTAATTTCATTTTGGGGTTTTCATGGTAGATGTGTGCAATTGATTTTTGTATATTTATCTTGTATGCTGTAATATTGCTGAAATAATTTACTAGTTCTATCGTTCAGAGGATTCCTTAAAATTTTCCATATACAAGAATGTTATTTGCAAACAAAGTTTTATTTCTTCCTGTTCAATATGGATGACTCTTATTTCTTTACTTGCTGAATTGTCCTGCATAAAATCTTTAGTACAATATTGACTAGAAGATGTCAAATTATATATCCTATTCTTATCTCTGACCATAGCGGGAAAGTATCTTTTCTTTCACCATTAAGTTGAATGATTGCTGTTGGATTTTCACAGGTGCCATGTGTCTGGTGTAGAAAGTTCTCTATTCTTGGTTCATTGAGTTTTTATTTTTATTTTTAATCATTAAAGCATTTGGATTTTGTTAAATGTATTTTCTGAATCTATCGAGATGATCATGCAATTCTTGTTTCTTATTCTATGGATAAGATGGATTACCTTAACGGATTTTGGGCTGTTGAACCAACCTGGGATTACTAGTATAAATTTCACTTTGTCATAGTGCATAATTCTTTTATATGTTGCTAGATTTGATTTGTTAGTATTTTTTAAGGAATTTTGCATTTATACTTTTAGTAGTTTTATTTTTCTATGCTCTTTGGACTAATTTTTGTATCAAGGTAACACTGGCCCCACAGAATAAATTGGGAAGTGAATATTGCTCTTTTTTAAAAAAGCTAGTCAAAAATTAATATCAATTATTCAATACTAACAAATATTATTAAGGTTATAAATTATTAATTTCTCTAATTTTTATTTTCTTCCTTCTGCTTGCTTTAGGTTTAGTTTGCTATTTTTTCCAGTGCCTTAATGTGGAAGGTCATCTTATCTCATCCTTTCATTTGTCTTTTCATTTTCGAAAGAGTGTCTTTTTAGCATCAGGTGAGCTCCCCATGTTGGTAGTACTACATGTTTACTGCTGTACAACAATGACAGGTAATATGTCCTGAAGACAATGGAAACTTCACATTCAAAATCCTCCTGGATTCCACCTTATATGATATGTCTCTTCCTTTGATTGGTCCTAATTTCTACCCTTTCTCTATTATAAACCATGAGTACAATAGCATTCAATGAGTTCTGAGAGTCTTTCTAGTAAATTCTTGAAACTGAGGGTGTTCTGGGGAAACCTCTGAACTGGCAGTTGGTGTCAGAAGTGAGAATAGTCTTATATGGCCTATTCCTTTGAACTTTGGAGCTGGACCCACACTCTGCACAATTTGGGCCAGAAGTCTGATGTTGACTTTGCAGCCTAAAGTATCTTGTAGTTTGTGTAACACTCAATAAATTTGCTTTCATCAAATATTGTATTTGTTAACCCGAAATTACCATCATGATTTTTTTTCTCCAAATAACTAACATTGGGAGAAATAGCCAGCTGAATCTGTAACTCAACAGAAACAAGTGATCCATATACCATATAAGTGGCCATTTCATTTTGCTTCCCTCCACCAAATCTTAGCAACCTCAACCATTGCCATGAGCCACTGTAGGCCTACCAGCTACAAACAAACAAGTATCTTTTAAAAACACTTCACACTCCCATTTGATAAATTTCCCAGCAAAGAGATGCCTACTTTAACTCTATTCAAGTGGCTCATATTCGCGAAGTCTGGAGATATTATTCACGTAGTGTGAGAAAATAATCCCAGCGATGCCAGCACATTCTCCTTCCCATGATCTGCTTAGTTTGCAAACATATTCAGGCCATGGGTGAGAGATTTGTAGTTCACAGTAGAACAATTTTATGGAGGGCATTGAAACTTAGATTGAGCATTTTAGTACAGTCACACATCACTGAATGATAGGGATATGTTCTAAGAGATGCATCCATAGGCAATTTCATCATTTTGCAAACATCGGAGAGAATATTATAAACACCTAGATTGTACAGCCTACCACATCTAGGTTATATGGTATAGCCTCTCTCTCCTAGGCTACAAACCTGTGTACTACATTACTGTACTGAATACTGCAGGCAATAAGAACACAATGGTAAGAGTTTATGTATCTAAACATTCTTAAACATAGTAAAGTATGTAAAAATATGTATTAGACTCTCATGGGACCACTTTTGTATATGTAATCCATCTTTGACTGAAATGTTATTATGCATGACATGACTCTGACAAAAATAAAATAATAAATTGTAAAAAATGTACACATGTTTCAAACATATTAATATTATAAAAATAAACATATTTATTCAGTGTAAGAATTTGTAGTGATCACAAAATGTTCACAGCTTGTATTTTAGTAGAGTTTCAAATGCCTAGTTTAATTACTATTTATTTCTTTGTGTATTTTAAACGTGTATATACTAAATATATTTCAGGTTCAACTATATATCAGTCCTACTGTCTCTTAAAAATATTAGTTAAAATCAATTAGTAAATTAATGTATATAAATACACACATGTGTATCAGTGAGTGTGTGTGCATGTATGTGTGTGTAAATGTAATTGTACGTGTGTGTAATGTAATTGGATGCATCCTAATATTTACCCTTACCTACAAGATTTCCAAGATTAATTTATTATCTTTAGACGATGTGCATTTAAAGACTTACCAAATAAAACTCTAATCATGGAAAATATCAAGATGTTATTAAATTCATCTTGTGCACACAATGGTTTCTTTCAATTTACGTTTCTTGCAAAACTTGCAGTAATACTCATGCACAAAATAATTTTCTAAATAAAAAATAAAAACATTTTCTCAGTCATTAATTCTTAATAAGTATTTCTCCCCAATAATTAATGTGAATTAATACTTAATTCTTAATTATAGAGTAACGTTGCCCTTCAGAGTTCTGAATCTTTTGCATGTTGTACACATTTCACTAAATAGAACAACTTCTGAAATATTGGCATTAATTAATGTCACTCAGCAACTATTGATTTCAAAGAAATTAAATATCATTCATATTCTGAATCACAAGGGTACTTTGGCGCCTAATTTAATCAAGCTCTTTATATCATCATTTACACTTTAATTACTCAACAAACATTTCTCTCTGTGAGAAAGACTGAGCAGGTTATTGTGCTTCTTTAAGATGCAACTTTTGCTTAATCTAGAGATAGGCAATGCTCCCTATAAGGGACAAAGAGAAAAATGAACGAGCAATAGAGATGTGACAGGCATGGAAAAAGACAATTTATAAAACAAATAGGGCCACAGATGACGATAATGGGGATCAAATCTTGAGATACTGACTCAGTTTATAACCGCACTGTATAATAGAGTAAATAATTTGTTAATTTTTTTACAAATGGAATTTAATTTAATTAAGATGAATACAGTGTTTTAAACAAGGCAGGTCATCTTAAAATAAAATAGTGGAATAAAGTGATAAAACCAATGTAAAAATCGGCCAGGCGCGGTGGCTCACGCTTGTAATCCCAGCACTTTGGGAGGCCGAGGCGGGCGGATCACGAGGTCAGGAGATCGAGACCACGGTGAAACCCCGTCTCTATTAAAAATACAAAAAATTAGCCGGGCGTGGTGGCGGGCGCCTGTAGTCCCAGCTGCTCGGAGAGGCTGAGGCAGGAGAATGGCGTGAGCCTGGGAGGTGGAGCTTGCAGTGAGCCGAGATGGCGCCACTGCACTCCAGCCTGGGCTACAGAGCAAGACTCCGTCTCAAAAAAAAAAAAAAAAAACCAATGTAAAAATCATAAATATTATATAAAGAGCTTTTTGTGGTGTAATTCAATATATTTGTTTATTTAAAATCACCCAAATCAAAATAATTATATCTTAATTAACAAATAATCATCAGAAGTTAACTAATTTTTACTTTCAAATACTAGGTGTAAAAATTCTTAACTATATTTTTAATCATATATGCTTATATATAAAATAGAAATAGGATATATACTTACATGTTCACAATATTATATTGCAATTGTTCCAATGGATGTGGATTTTCAATAGAATTAATAAGTACTTTCAAAAATTTTCGATTTCAATGATATATATGTTTGATTTTTCTTTGACAAAGCATACATATATTGATAAGTAATAGTATGAAAATCTTCTAAAGACATTACAGGAACATGAAAATGTAAATAAATACTCACTAATTTGTAATGTTTTATGTAACCAGAACACATTTAATTGAAAATTGCTTTTATATAATACTCAAATGAGACTAAAAACATATTAACTAGTGGAGTAAGTCTTCAAATTGCTAATCTGAACTATGTAAGAGGAGAAACTTCAGGCACTAAAATATTTGAAATACTACAAAATATATAAACTATTACTTAACAATTTCTGTTTGTAGATTGCTATACAGTAATCGATATAAATGGCATCTCAAGTCTTTCTGTAGCTTTGACCACATTTACCTCCTAATTTTAATTTTTAATATGTTGGAGCAGTGCATACAACTAGATTCTGATCTTCCTTTTTAATGAGTAAAAATATGTCCTTTGAGACAGCATTAAAGAAAGAGAACCTTGTATAAATTCAATGCCAAGAGGCAAAATATTCTTGATTCTGAAGTCTTGTTCTTTTATACAGCAATGTAATTAATAATAATAAGAAAAGCAGGACATAGATGTGGAGTCTATTTTAATCAAAAATTGTCTATAGATTTTGATGATAAAATTTAAAAATCTACTATATTTAGTTAGTTACAAAAAACTAGGTTGTGGGAACATATTTGGTCAATAAAACACCCCTAACGAAATGCTGACAAGAAAGAAAGTTAGGTACCACCTTTCTTCTCTGCAGATGGCCTGAAATGGGTTAATTTGAAAGAATGCTTCCAAACCTGAGGTGACCCCTGAGAACAGCATAATCCACTGCTGTCTCCTACATTCAGTTTCTCAGTTTGTGCTCTTTTAGTTTTGGGGGGAGGGAAGCCAGTCCTTCAAACCGATCTTCAGCATGATGGCAGAGCCAAGGAGTGTGGACAGGTGGCACGGTGTCCCACTTTGTTTCAGCAGCCACTTGGGCTTTCTCTGGGTCTTCTCTGCCCTAGGGATAGCACCACTATTGAAAACATGTCTTTGTGACATTCTCTATGCCGGGAACTCCCAACACATTTTCCTTGAAACTGATGAAATGGATAAAAATCAACCAAGAGGTCTGCTGTTTGCTTCTGTTTCCTCCTTTCTGCAGCCCTTCCTGATCACCTAATATTTTTAAATACATTGTCGATCACCAAAAGGAGCATAAGGGATATACTGACTTGTAGCAGATGGATTAATAGCCCAGCCCCTATTCCTTACCTGTAGCTGCTGGGAAGAAAACCATTCTTAACTCTACAAGGTCTCATCTCCAGAATTTGCACCTGTTTCTAGCTGAGGACTTTCTCTAGCAGCACGGGAGCTTGTTACTGGGCATGTAGTGGGAAGAAAAGGTGACGGTAACTAAGAAGAATCTTCCTGGATTCAGTGATGTCATTCTGAGGCATGTTCCACATAACTTCCCATAGAATTAAGCCCAGATATCTAACACAGGAACTTGCCTCTTAACACATGTGCTGTTGGCTTTTCTATCTTTCCTGTTTTATTTTGTTCTCTCTTCCTTGTCTCACTTTCGCTGTGTCCTCACTCTTGCTTTAAGAATACCCAAACAAATACATTCATTTATTTTTTTCAACTCTCAGAACACAGTTGATAGTTGAACTCGTAATCTATGATAATCAGCTTGGATGCTATACTGACAGTAAGATGGTGAACTCACAATGTCTAATTAAGATAAAATCAAAAAAATATTGATTCATTTCCAAAGATTTAAAAAACCTAAGCGGCAGTGTCACAATTTCTTCTTTTTAGTTTACATGGTTTCTTAAATGCCTACAATTATTTTAAAGGAAGCCTTGTGTCTAGGAAAAATTCAGACATATGGAATAAGTTACTAACCCATTTCTCCTTGAAATACATTAGATGCTTGATAATTTTTCACATATATTTCTGAATTGAAAAACTAGTTGCTAATTATTTTTATAAGCATATCCTTAAGTAATATTTTGTTTTTCACAGTGAATTGAAGGTTTAAAGATTAAACTATTCTATCCAGAGAATAAAGAGCAATTATTTCACAAGGAGAACATGTATATGTTGACACGACATTTTAAAATCTAGATTTTAAAATAGGTCCTATATATTTTTGAGTCAATTAGAATATGTTCGTCTCAGTCTGTCTACAGTTTTACACCTGTCAAAATGTACTTGAACTACAACAAGTACCTTCAACAATTTTGAAATTTATTATTCCTCTGAAACTGATCAAAAGAATTGTGGTAGAGTGAAATTCTCATTGGCATACTTTGGGAGAGGAACTTTTCCTTGGTGATCAACCTCTGCCGAGATAGTTTACAATGACATTGAGACTTTTTGATTTACAAAATTTGTTATATAAAAAATACTAAGGCCATGACAGATAATACACAGACTTCAATTAAAATTGTACTAAAATTAAATGTCTAAATAAATTAGAAGTGTACACGGTACATCTAATTGTATGTTTATATATTTTATTTGTGCATTTTATTCCTAGGGTTGCTTTTGCTTTAGTTTGTAAAACGTTCTTATTTTTATGATAATGTAGTATATACTAAATAAAGAAAAATCAGGAAATAGAAAATGAAGAAGAAAACATTAGCTATTGTCAACCAAATAAAAATTGTGCAATCTCTAAGCACATGAACTATGTATTATTTGTACAGCATGTATAATGTTTATGCTTCATAGGGTGAGGTAGAGACTGCAAAACATTTAACCTGGGACGAATAAGAAACTAAGGAAATTTTCACAATATATTAATATTACAGAAAATGTTGAACTTAACAGTTAAGATAAAAGTAGTGAAAAATGATAGTATTTAAGGAGATCTAGAAAATTTAATCTATATCTGTAATGTGTGAGAAGTATTAGAATAATGCTTGTATTTCTGGATTGGCATCGATTTCTATTGAGGCTGGAAACATAACAGAAGTGAGGGAAAATGAATTTAAATTTTGGATACTTGAGTTTTATACCTAGGAGTTCGAGAAATATATTTTGTTACTATCAAAGCAGTTGGCACAATAGTGTACAAAATTCCCTAATTGTGTCTATGTGGAGAAGACATAGACAGAGAATAGCAAAACAGAAATAGCAAAAAAGCACAAATAAATTTTACCTATATTTTTACATAAAAGCCAATTAGAGTAGGAAAACACGAAATTTGTGTTTTATCAAAATTATTCTCTTTCTTATAGTATAGTTGATGATATTACTGGAAAAAAATTGAAGCATTGGTATGTTCACACAAAAAAAGTAAAATATAAGGTCCAAACCATGGGAATGCAGGGAGCAGACAAAATATATCTAAACACCGAAACTGATTTTGCCCTACAGACATGAACCAAAATGAAAGAGTGCGGATTCCTACTGTCATTCATCACATAGGACAGTAAAGAAATACGTAGTTTTTCCCAAGATAGGGCATCACACAGGAGCTCCTCCCTAAAGCTAGGACCAAAATTTATATCCTCAGTATAAAGAAGAATCAGAGGTAAATTAGTCCCATTTCACATTCCCTGGAAATGGCAAATAAAAATGACTTGAGATTGGACAGATTTAAAGAAACTCAATCATTAAGGATTTGCAGCAATTAATTTAAAAATTGTTTAAATGTACAGTCCAAACATATGTCCAAACACCTTTAGGCCAAGAATTAACATAATGTGGTCCCAGAATGGTGGTGCCTTTAGTAGACTCACAAAAAAATTCAAATTATCTTTGGCAAATTTTCTTCTTACTAATCCTCAAAAGTACACAAAATAATTTTCAAAGAAAAATAAATATTTGTCATTCAAAGGCATCTAAATACACACGGAAATGTGTACACTGTGCCCGGCCTTAAGCACAAATCTTAATTCATTCTTACAATTATCCTGAGGTTAAAAAAATGGAAGGGGAAGAAAAATGGCAAGGAGAGAGGCTGACTTCGGCTTCATTATTTGGAAGGACAGTTTGCTCGGTTAAAACACACTACTGCCCACAAAGGCCAAGAAAACAGAAAAATACAGACATATAAATAGATTTTATATGTGACAGCAGTTTGAATGGAGGCTTTTTCAATGCAAATGACAAACAGTTGTGCTTGGGAATAAATGACAACGAATTTTTTTATCTCAACACCTGTCCTGAGAGCACGTCTCTACATCTCTACTTGCATTCTGGAATCAGGGAGAAAGCCAAAATGAACGACAAGACGCTAGATCAGCCGTGTCCAACCCTTTGACTACAAGGACTTTTCTGCCTATCTGTGGTGGTGGGTATCATGAAAATTATGCACAAACTTTTTTTTTTTTTTTTAAGCTCATCAGCTATTGTTAGCATTAGTGTATTATATGTAGCCCAGGAGCATTCTTCTTCAAATGTGGCCCTGAGAAGCCAAAAGACTGGACACCTGTGCACTAGATCAAAAGGCTACTCCTTCTGGAAGCAATTGTAAAGAATTTCTGACATTATCTTGACATGAAAACCAATGGATAGTGGGACAGAATGCAAAGTCTTCAAGAATTTTTCTCGTTGGTTTTTTTTTTCTTTTGAGTCAAGGTCTTGCTCTGTGGCCCAGGCTGGAGTACACTGGTGACATCACAGCTCAGTGCAGGCTCAAGTGCTCCTCCCGCCTCAGCCATAGTAGTAGCTGGGACTACAGATGAGCACAACCACCCCTGGCTAATATTTTGTTTTTTGTAGAGATGGGGTATCACTATATTGTCCAGGTTGGTCTCAAACTCCTTAACTCAAGGGATCCAGGACAGGATAACAGGTGTGAGCCACCACACCTGGCCATGTGCATGAACTTTTAAGACAAACACAAAGCCCCACAAAAGTTAAGGTTTCCCCACCTAATTTCCAGGGGATCTTTTGGTGCAAGGATGAGAAGCCCTTCAAAGTACACAGACAACTCCAAAGATTCAAGACGGTTCATTCGGGCTGGGCCAGCCCACTGGGCAGACTGACCTTCAAGAAAGGCCCACCCATGACATGCACCAGATGGCTCTCTAAGAATCTCTCCAGTCCTCAGGGTCCCTAAGGTACTGGACAGAGCTAGGAAAGAAACCCATTTGCTTCTTTCTGCAGGAAACCCCTTGAGGTTAAGACCCCACAATCAGATGAGGATGGAGTGGCTCGCCCTCAGTCAACAGGCCAGACTCAAGGTGGTATAATGTCTTAACCAAGGGTGTGGACCTCCAGGTCTGACTCCCAATTCAGTTCTCCTTTAATAACCAATCTTTGTTAATTCTCCTTAAAAGGGGATCCTGGCAAGTCAATTCTCCCTCAGGCCTTCCGTTTCCTCACCTACAAGATGAGAGGGCTGGACCACATGGAAATTCAGGGGGTAAGGGAATGTCCGTGCGCAGCCCACCCTGCCCACAGGCCCCTGGAAACTCCATCGAAGTTCCCACCACACACCCGCCGCGCAAATCGTGCCCAAGGTGAGGGCTGGTCCCGGGTCCTCCAGCTGCCTCATCAGCGAGTGCAGGAGAGAGGGGAAGCCTCCAAGGGGGCGACTTGGGCTCAAGGATGCAACTGGGCCAGGAGTGAACTGGGGCCCGGAGAGAGGTGTCCAGGATGCTCCTCGAGCCCAGCCTGGGTCCCCGACCCCCTTACCTCCACTGTCCGTATCTCCTGCTGGGTGAGGTCGTTGGACACAGCGCACTTGGTTCGCAGCCCCAGCAGGCTGCCGATAGAGATGCCCATGAGCTTCTGGTGCTGACAGCACTGCTGCAGCGCCCGGCTGGCCAGGGCCCCTGCGCGTCCCTCCGCGGCCGCCGCATCAACCCCCGCCACCGCCCTCCTTCTTCTCTCCCATCACCCCGTCGCGCAGCGGCGCTCTATGCAGGCTGCAGCGGCCGAGCAGGGAGCCCGGGGCGCGGGCGCCTAGGCAAGGAACCCCGAGCTGGGACACCTGGAGCAGGAGCGCCCCTCGCCGCTGCCCGAGCCAGGACGCTGGTAGAGCTGGCAGCCCAGTCTGCCACTCAGGCCCTCAGAGCCGCAGCGGCGGGGGACAAAAAGCCGCAAAAAGCAGCGGCGGCGGGGGAAAAAGCCGCGGCGGTGGGGTTTAAAAGCCGCGGCACATAATGAAATATTTCCTTATAAAAGAAAAAAGCACAGTAATTAAAAAGGGAAATATAGTTAATATTTTTTCTCTCCATTAGGCATACCATTAACTGCATAAAAAATCCAGCTGCAATATGTAAGCTACATTTTCTAAAACCAGAAAGAAAATAAGAAATGAAAAGGATTTGGAAAAAAAATCCAAAGGTCCAGTCGACTACACAAGAAAAACTTAGTCTCATTAATCATTATGAAAATGCAAATTGTAAATGAAATAAGATAAAACTACAATTCAAAGAGAAAGCCTAAAATTTCAACCCCCCAAAATTTCTGGGTTTTGGAAAGCTGGGATGGAATAGGGCTCCTAACCTTACAACAATGAAAGAACCAAACTAACTTCAAACTCATGACTTTATTTTTATAGAAACCAGGTTGCCAAGAACTGAGTCAAAATGTGAGGGAAAACAAGCACCTGCAAGGAGAAAGAGGACAGATGCACTTACATAGGACAGATGCAAATAGACACCACTCTGACAAGTAAAGCTGGAATAATCAATAAATTCCTAAAGACAAAGTGGGGCTGGTCAGATTGGGAGACCGCTGACAGCTGCAGAAGTTGGGAAAGATCCATCGCCTTGAAAACTTTTTGCCCACAAACCCACTGTGATCTCTCAAACAATTGGTGAGGAATCCAAGACAGTCTGTATATGATACAGATCAGGGAGAGCAGAACACTTGGGAGGTGACCAGGTCTTGGGGGCCGAGCCCTTACGAATGGGATTAGTGCCTTTATAAAAGAAGCTCAATGGAGTTCTTGTGTGCCTTCCACTATGTGAGGACATAGAAAGAAGGCACCATCTATGAACCACGAAATGGGCTCTCATCAACACTGAATTTGTGAGCATCTTGAACGTTGATCTTACAGCCTGAAGAAGTGTGAAAAAAGAAATATCTGTTGTTTTTTAGTCACCCAGTTGATGTTATTTTGTTGTAAGAGTCCAAATAGACCAAGATATTCCACTTAATATGTAGGGGAAGGCAACAAAAACTGCCACACTTAGAATACTCCTGATGCTGGGAGTATGAAAACAGGAAGAGCAGAACAAAACTGCTCTTGAAGGTGAAGGAGAAATATCACTGAGCTCAGCAACACAGCCAGGAAAAGAACAGAAGTGTGAGAAGGCTGCATTCCTGAGACCCTGAGAAAAAGCACCTGCATAAGACTGAGATGAAATTACCTACCCTAGTTATAATTGAAATCCCAAAAACAAGAGAGGAAAAAATAATGGAGAAAAAGAAATATTTTTCAAAATAACTGCCAAAAATATTCTAAAAGAAGTGACAGAAAATCAAACTTCAGATATAGGAAACTCAGAGAATGTCAAATAGAACAAAAATAAATACGAATTACATCTTGAAAAATCTTTAAAAAATCAACTCTAAATTTTAGATCTCGCTCCAAATATATAGAGATAGAAATAGGTTATAATCAAGATATGGAGAAAACCATATCATGGAAACACTAAAATAAAGCTGTGGAAGGACTACATTGATATTAGACACTACAGAGTTCAGAACAAGAAATGGTATCACAGATGAGAGATAATATATAATATAATAATCAATTCTCAAGAAGATGTAAACATCCTGCTAATTAGGGTATGCAGCTAACAACAGAGCCTCCAAATACATGAGGTAAAACATGAAATAAATCAAAGGTGAACTAGAAAAATCCAAAATTATTCTTGTAGACTTCAACACTTTTGTCTTAGTAATGGACAGACTAGGCACAAACTCAGTAATCATATGGAAGATAAGAACAACAATATCACCAACAAGACATCCAATCTTGAGTGGCAGATACTCTGTCTTTTCAAGTGAAAAAACAACAGTATGGCATATTCTCTAACAAACCCAGAATTTCTAAGATTTGCTGTCTTCCTTCCTTCTTTCCATCTTCCTTTCTCTTCTCTTCCCTTCCCTTGCCTCCTTCCTTCCTTTCTTCTTTTCCTCTTTCTTTTCTTTTCTTTTTTCTTATCTTTTCCTACTTTTTTCTCCTTCCTTCTTTCCTTCCTTCTTTCTTTCCTCTTATTCTTCCTTCCCTCCTCCCTCCCTTTCTTTGTCCCTCCCTTCTTTTCTTCCTTCTTTTCTCTTGTTCTTTCTTTCCCCCTTTCCTGCTTTCTTTCCTTTTTTTCTCCCTTCCTCCCTCCCTCTTTTTCTTCCTTCCTCCCTCCCTTCCATTCCTCCTTTTTCCTTCCTTCCTTCTTTCTCCTTTTTATTTTCTTTGTTTCTGTGCCTTCCTCCCTTTTACCATTCTCTCTTCCTCCTTTCCTTCCTCTCTTCCTCCTTTCTTTCTTTCTCTTACTTTCTTTCCCTTTCTTTCTGTGTTCTTGCTTTCTTTTTTCTCCTTTCCTGCCTTTCTCCTTTCTTCCCTCCCTCCATCCTTCCTTCTCTCATTTCCTCCTTCTTTTCTTTCTTCTTTCTTTCTTTCGTTGCTTCCTTCTTTTCTTCTTTCTTTTTTCTTTCCTTTGTTTTCTTTCTTTCTCTATAGTACAATTCATATTATTTAAAAAAATGGAGAGGGAGACAGAAAAATAAAGAACACTTTAATCCGCAGGTAAATAGGTTATGTCTGCTGTAGACAAAATAATGGCCTCCAAAAAATGTTCATGTCCTAATTACCAGAGTCTAGCATACAAACAGGCTGCATGGCAGTGGGAAATTAGATTTCAAGTTGTGGAAAAGGAAATATCTTCACATAAAAACTAGACAGAAGCACTCTGAGAAACTTCTTTGTGGTGTTTGCATTCATCTGACAGAGTTGAACCTTTCTTTTGATTGAGCAGTTTTGAAACACTCTTTTTCTAGAATCTGCAAGTGGACATTTTGAGCACTTTGAGACCTATTGAGGAAAAAGAAATATATTCACATAAAAACTGAACAGAAGGACTCTGAGAAAATACTTTGTTGTGTGTGCATTCACCTCACAGAGTGGAACCTCTCTTTTGATTGAGCAGTTTTGAAGCACTCCTTTTGTAGAATCTGCAGGTGGACATTTGGAGCAGTTTGAGGCCTACTGTGGAAATGGAAATATTTTCACATAAAAACTAGACAGAAGCACTCTGAGAAACTTCTTTGTGGTGTTTGCATTCATCTCGCAGAGTTGAACCTTTCTTTTGATTGAGCAGTTTTGAAGCACTCTTTTTGTAGAATCTGCAAGTGGTCATTTGGAGCATTTTGAGGCCTATTGCGGAAAAGGAAATATCTTCACATAACTAGACAGATGCATTCTGAGAAACTTCCTTCTGTTGTGTGCATTCATCTCACAGGGTTTAACCTTTCTTTAGATTGAGCAGTTTTGAAACACTCCTTTGTAGATTCTGCAAGTGGACATTTGGAGCGCTTTGTGGCCTATTGTGGAAAAGGAAATATCTTCACATAAAAACTAGACAGAAGCAATCTGAGAAAATACTTTGTGGTTTGTGCATTCAACTCACAGAGTTGACCCTTTGTTTTTATTGAGCAGTTTTGAAGCACTCTTTTACTAGAATCTGCAAGTGGACATTTTGAGGACTTTGAGGCATATTGAGGAAAACAAAATATCTTCACACAAAAACTAAACAGAAGCACTCTGAGAAACTTCGTTGTGTTTGCATTCATCTCACAGAGTTGAACTTTTTTTTTGATTGAGCGGTTTTGAAACACTATGTAGAATCTTCAAGTGGACATTTGGAGCGTTTTGTGGTGTATTGTGGAAGGGGAAATATCTTCACATAGAAACTAGACAGAAGCATCCTGAGATACTTCTTTGCAGTGTGTACATTCATCTCACTAAGTTGAACCTTTCTTTGGTTGGGCAGCTTTGAAAGCCTCTTTTTGTATAATCTGCAAGTGGACATTTGGAGCTCTTTGAGGCCTATTGTGGAAAAGGAAACATCTTCACATAAAAACTAGACAGAAGCAATCTGAGAAAATATTTGTGGTGTGTGCATTCACCTCATAGAGTTGAACCTTTCTTTTTATTGAGCAGCTTTGAAGCACTCTTTTGTAGAATCTGCAGGTGGACATTTGGAGCGCTTTGAGGTGTATTGTGGAAAAGGAAATATCTTCACATAAAAACTAGTAGAAGACTCTGAGAAACTTTTGTGGTGTTTGCATTCATCTCACAGAGTTGAACATTTCTTCTGATTGAGCAGTTTTGAAACACTCTTTTTCATGAATCTGCAAGTGTACATTTTGAACACTTTGAGGCCTATTGAGGAAAAAGAAATATCTTCACATAAATACTAAACAGAAGCACTCTGAGAAACTCCTTTGTGGTGTTTGCATTCATCTCACAGAGTTGAACTTTTCTTTTTATTGAGCAGTTTTGAAAAACTCTCTTTGTAGAATCTGCAAGTGGAAATTTGGAGTGCTTTGAGGCCTATTGTGGAAAAGGAAATATCTTCACATAAAAACTAGATGGAAGCATCCTGAGAAACTTCTTTGTGGTGTTTGCATTCATCTCACAGAGTTGAACCTTTCTTTGGATTGAGCAGGTTTCAAACAGTCTTTTTGTAGAATATGCAAGTAAACATTTGGTGCACTTTGTGGCATACTGTGGAAAAGTAAATATCTTCACATAAAAACTAGACAGAAGCCTTATGAGAAGCTTCACTGCAGTGTGTGCATTCATCTCACAGATTTCAAACTTTCTTTTGACTGAGCAGTTTTGAAACACTCTTTTTGTAGAATCTGCAAGTGGACATTTGGAGCACTTTGAGGCCTATTGTGGAAAAGGAAATATCTTCACCTAAAAATTAGACAGAAGCATCCTGAGTAACTTCTTTGTGGTGTGTGCGTTCATCTCACAGAGTTGAACCTTTCTTTTGATTGATCAGTTTTGAAACACTCTTTTTGTAGAATCTGCAAGTGGACATTTGGAGCGCTTTGAGGCCTATTGTGGAAAAGGTAGTATCTCCATATAAAAACTAGACAGAAGCATTCTGAGAAACTTCTTTCTTTTGTGTGCATTCATCTCACAGGGTTGAACCTTTCCTTTGATTGAGAAGTTTTGAAACAATCTTTTTGTAGAATCTGTAGTGGACATTGTGGAAAAGGAAATAACATAAAAACTAGGCAGAAGCTTTCTGAGAAACTTCTTAGTAGTGTGTCCATTCATCTCACATAATTGAACACTTTCTTTTGATTGAGCAATTCTGAAACACTCTTTATGTAGAATCTGCAAGTGGATATTTGGAGCATTTTGAGGCCTATTGCAGAAAAGAAAATATCTTCATATAAAAGCTAGACAGAAGCATTCTGAGAAACTACTTTCTGTTGTGTGTATTCATCTCACAGGGTTTAAACTTTTCTTACATTGAGCAGTTTTGAAACACTCCTTTGTAGATTCTGCAATTTGACATTTGGAGCGCTTTGTGGCCTATTGCCGAAAAGGAAATATCTTCACATAAAAACTAGAAAGAAGCAATTTGAGAAACTTCTTAGTGGTGTGTCCACTCGTCTCACAGAATTGAACTTGTTTTTTGATTGAGCAGTTTTGAAGCATGCTTTTGGTAGAATCTGCAAGTGGACACTTGGATCACTTTGAGGCCTATAGTGGAAAAGGAAATATCTTCACATTAAAGCTAGTGGAACCACATTGAGAAATTTTCTGGTGTTTGCATTCATCTCACAGAGGGGAACATTACTTTTGATTGAGCAGTTTTGAAACATTCTTTTTCTAGAATCTGCAAGTGGACATTTTGAGCACTTTGAGGCCTATTGTGGAAAAAGAAATATCTTCACATAAAAACTAGACAGAAGCACTCTGAGAAACTTCTTTATGGTGTTTGCATTCATCTCACAGAGTTGAACCTTTC
The DNA here is from genome assembly GCF_009828535.3 of Hylobates moloch. Classification (NCBI taxonomy): domain Eukaryota; kingdom Metazoa; phylum Chordata; class Mammalia; order Primates; family Hylobatidae; genus Hylobates; species Hylobates moloch. The sequence continues at coordinate 22,091 of NW_026652439.1, forward strand.
TTTGGATTGAGTAGTTTTGAAACACTCTTTATGTAGAATCTGCAAGTGGACATTTGGAGTGTTTTTGAGGCCTATTGTGGAAAAGGAAATATCTTCACGTAAAAATTAGACAGAAGCATTCTGAGAAACTTCTTTGCAGTTTGTCCATTCATCTCACAGAATTGAACCTTTCTTTTGATTGCACAGCTTTGAAATACTCTTTATGTGTAATCTGCAAGTGGACATTTTGAGCGCTTTGAGGCCTATTGTGGAAAAGGAAATATCTTCACAAAAAAACTAGATAGAATCATTCTGAGAAACCTCTCTCTGTTGTGTGCATTCGTCTCACAGGGTTGAAAATTTCCTTTGATTGAACAGTTTTGAAACAATCTTTTTGAAGAATCTGCAAAAGGACATTTGGAGCACTTTGTGGCCTATTGTGGAAAAGGAAATATCTTCCCATAAAAACTAGACAGAAGCATCCTGAGAAACTTCTTTGTGGTGTGTGCATTCATCTCACTGAGTTGAACCTTTCTTTTGATTAAGCTGTTTTGAAACACTCTTTTTGTAGGATCTCCAAGTGGTCATTTGGAGCTCTTTGAAGCGTATTGCAGAAAAGGAAATATCTCCACATAAAAAATAGACAGAAGCATTCTGAAACTTCTTTCTGTTGTGTGCATTCACCTCACAGGGTTTAACCTTTCCTTATATTGAGCAGTTTTGATACAGTCCTTTGTAGATTCTGCAAGTGGGCTTTTTGAGTGCTTTGTGGCCTATCGTGGAAAAGGAAAAATCTTCACATATAAACTAGACAGAAGCAATCTGAGAAAATACTTTGTGGTGTATGCATTCCCCTCACAGAGGTGAACCTTTCTTTTTCTTGAGCAGTTTTGAAGCACTCTTTTTGTAGAATCTGCAGATGGACATTTGGAGGGCTTTGAGGCCTATTGCGGAAAAGGAAATATCTTCACATAAAAACTAGACAGAAGCATACTGAGAAACTTCTTTCTGTTGTGTGCATTCATCTCACAGGGTTTAACCTTTCCTTAGATTGAGCAGTTTTGAAACACTCCTTTGTAGAATCTGCAGGTGGACATTTGGAGCAGTTTGAGGCCTACTGTGGAAATGGAAATATTTTCACATAAAAACTACACAGAAGCACTGTGAGAAACTTCTTTGTGGTGTTTGCATTCATCTCACAGAGTTGAACACTTATTTTGATTGAGCAGTTTTGAAACACTCTTTTTCTTGAATCTGCAAGTGTACATTTTGAACACTTTGAGACCTATTGAGGAAAAATAAATATCTTCACATAAAAACTAGACAGAAGCATTCCGGGAAACTTCTTTGTGGTGTTTGCATTCATCTCACTGAGTTGAAATTTTCTTTTGATTGAGCAGTTTTGAAAAACTCTCTTTGTAGAATCTGCAAGTGGAAATTTGGAGCACTTTGAGGCCTATTGTGGAAAAAGAAATATCTTCACATAAAAACTAGAACAGAAGCATCCTGTGAAACTTATATGTGGTGTGTGCTTTCATCTCACAGAGTTGAACCTTTCTTTTGATTGAGCAGGTTTGAAGCAGTCTTTTTGAAGAATACACAAGTAAACATTTGGTGCGTTTTGTGGCATATTGTGGAAAAGGAAATAGCTTCACATAAAAACTAGACAGAAGCATTATGAGAAACTTCACTGTGGTGTGTGCATTCATCTCACAGATTTCAACTTTTCTTTTGACTGAGCAGTTTTGAAACACTTTTTTTGTAGTAACTGCAAGTGGACATTTGGACCGCTTTGAGGTTTATTGTGGAAAAGGAAATATCTTCACCTAAAAATTAGACAGAAGCATCCTGAGAAACTTCTTTGTGGTGTGTGCATTCATCTCACAGAGTTGAACATTTCTTTTGATTGATCAGTTTGGAAACAATCTTTTTATAGAATCTGCCGTGGACATATGGAGTGTTTTATGGCCTATTGTGGAAAAGGAAATATCTTAACATAAAAACTAGGCAGAAGCATTCTGAGAAACTTCTTAGTGGTGTGTCCATTCATCTCACATTATTGAACCATTTTTTTGATTCAGCAGTTTTGAAACACTCTTTATGTAGAATCTGCAAGTGGACATTTGGAGCACTTTGAGGCCTATTGCGGGAAAGAAAATATCTTCACATAAAAACTAGATAGAAGCATTCTGAGAAACTGCTTTTTGTTGTGTGCATTCATCTCACAGGTTTTAACCTTTCCTTAGACTGAGCAGTTTTGAAACACTCCTTTGTAGATTCCACAAGTGGACATTTGGAGTGCTTTGTGGCTATTGTGGAAAAGGAAATATCTTCAGATAAAAACTAGACAGAAGCAATCTGAGAAAATACTTTGTGGTGTGTGAATTCATCTCACAGAGGTGAACCTTTCTTTTGATTGAGCAGTTTTGAAGCACTGTTTTTGTAGATTCTGCAAGTGGACATTTGGAGCTCTTTGAGGCCTATTGTGGAAAAGGAAATATCTTCACATAAAAACTAGACAGAAGCACTCTGAGAAACTTCTTTGCGGTGTTTGCATTCATCTCACAGAGTTGAACATTTCTTTTGATTGAGCAGTTTTGAAACACTCTTTTTCTAGAATCTACAAGTGGACATTTTGAGCACTTTGAGGCCTATTGAGGAAAAAGAAATATCTTCACGTAAAAACTAAACAGAACCACTCCAAGAAACTTCTTTGTAGCGTTTGCCTTCATCTCACAGTTAAACCTTTCTTTTGATTGAGCAGTTTTGAAACACTCTTTATGTAGAATCTGCAAGTGGACATTTGGAGCACTTTGTGGTGTATTGTGGAAAAGGAAATATCTTCACATAAAAACTAGACAGAAGCAATCTGAGAAAATACTTTGTGGTGTGTGCATTCACCTCACAGATTTGAACCTTTCTTTTGATTGAGCAGTTTTGAAGCACTCTTTTTGTAGAATCTGCCTGTGCAGATTTGCAGAGCTTTGAGGCCTACGGTGGAAAAGGAAATATCTTCACATAAAAACTAGACAGATGCATTCTGAGAAACTTCTTTGTGATGTTTGCATTCATCTCCAGATTTCAAACTTTCTTTTGATGGAGGAATTTTGAAGTTCTCTTTTTGTTGAATCTGCAAGTGGAGATTTGGAAGGTTTTGAGGCCTATGGTGGTAAACGAAATATCTTCACATAAAAACTAGACAGAGGAATTCTGAGAAACTTCTTTGTGCTGTGTGCATTCTTCTCACACAGTTAAACCTTTCTTTTGATTGAGCAGTTCTGAAACTCTCTTTTTGTAGAATCTGCAAGTGGACATTTGGAGCACTATGAGGTCCATGATGGAAAAGGAAATATGTTCACATAAAAACTAGACAGAAGAATTCTGAGAAAATTGTTTGTGATGTGTGCTTTCATCTCACAGAGTTCAATCTTTGTTTTTATTGAGCAGTTTTGAAACACCCTTTTGTAGAATCTGCAAGTGGATTTTTGGAGTGCTTTGTGGCCTATGGTGGAAAAGGAAATATCTTCACATAAAATCTAGATAGAAGCGATATGAGAAACTTCTTTGTGATGTGTGCATTCATGTCACAGGGTTATATCATTCTTTTGAATGAGCAGTTTTGAAACTCTCTTTCTGTGGAATCTGCAATTGGACGTTTTGAGAGCTTTGGGGCCTATGGTGGAAAAGGAAATATCTTCACATAAAAACTGGACAGAAGTCTGAAAAATTTCTTAGTGATGTGTGCATTCATTTGTCTGAGGGGCAAACTTTCAGACACTCATAGAAGTGTGATAGAATCTTATGTGAGGCACAAACTCTCAGAACCCAGCTTCAGTGTTCTGGAATCCTTTGTGATGGATGAACATTCAGACACTCGTAGCAGTGTTCTGGAATCCTGACTGAGTGACAAACTCTTAGTACCCACCAGCAGTGTCATAGACTCCTTTGTGAGGGACAAGCGTTCAGAACTTCGAAGCAATGTTCTGGAATCCTAGGTGAGGGACAAACACTCAAAACCCAGTAGCAGTGTTCTGGAATCCTATGTGAGGGACAAACCCTCAGATCTAAGCCTCAGTGTTCTAAAATCCTTTGTGAGGGACAAACACTCAGAATCCAGCAGCAGTTTTCTAGAATCCTTTGAGCGGGACAAATATTAATAATCTCATAGCAGTGTTCTGGAATCATATGTGAAGGACAAACACTCTGAACCCAGTAGCAGTGTTTTGGAAAACCATCTGAAGGACAAACACTCAGAACCTTGCAGCAGTGTTCTGGAACCCTCTGTGAGGGACAATCACTCACGACCCAGCAGCACTGTTCTAGAATCCTTTGGAGGGACAAACACTCAGAACCCAGTAGCAGTGTTCTGGAATCCTCTGTGAGGGACAAACACTCACGACCCAGCAGCACTGTTCTAGAATCCTCTGGAGGGACAAACACTCAGAACCCAGTAGCAGTGTTCTGGAATCCTATGTGAGGGACAAACATTAACAATCTCATAGCATTGTTCTGGAATCTTATGTGAGGGACAAAAATGCTGAACACAGCAGCGGTGTTTTGGAATCACATGTGAGGTACAAACAGTACCCAGCAGCAGTGTTCTGGAATCTTTTGTGAGGGACAAACATTAAGAACCTTGTAGCAGCGTTCTGGAATCATAGGTGGGGGACAAACACTCTGAACCCAGCAGCAGTGTTTTGGAATCACATGTGAAGGACAAACACTAAGAAACCAACAGCAGTGTTCTAGAATCCTGTGTGACAGACAAACATTCACAACATCGTAGCAATGTTCTGGTATCCTATGTGAGTGACAAACACTAAGAACCCAGCATCAGTGCACAAGAATCCTATGTAAGGGACAAACGCTCAGACCCAGCAACAGGGTTGTGGAATCCTATGTGAAGGACAAACACTGAAAACACAGCAGTAGTGTTCTGGAATCCTATGTGAGGGACAAACACTCGAAACCCAGTAGCAGTGTTCTGGAATCCTATGTGAGGACAAACACTCAGAACTCAGTAGCAGTGTTCTGAAATCCTATGTGAGAGACAAACGCTCAGAACCCAGAAGCAGTGTCCCAGAATCCTATATGAGGGACAAACAATCAGAACCCAGTAGCAGTGTTCCAAAATCCTATGTGAGGGACAAACACTCAGAACCCAGCAGGAGTGTACTAGAATCCTATGTGAGGGACAAACACTCAGAACCCAGCAGCAGTGTTCTAGAATCCTTTGTGAGGAACAAAGACTCAGAACCCAGCAGCAGTGTTCTATAATATTTTGTGACGGACAAACATTAAGAACCTCGTAGCATTGTTCTGGAATCGTATGAGAGGGACAAACTCGCTGAACACAGCAGTGGAGTTTTGGAATCACATGTGAGGTACAAACACTCAGAACCCAGCAGCAGTGTTCTGGAATCCTATGTGAGGGGCAAGCACTCAGAACCCAGCAGCAGTGTTGTAGAATCCTTTGTGACGGACAAACTTTCAGACCTTTATAGCAGTGTTCTGGTATCCTATGTGAAGGACAAACACTCAGAAACCAGCATCAGTGTTCTAGAATCCTACGTGAGGGACAAACAGACACCAGCAACAAGGTTCTGGAAGCCTATGTGAGGGATAAACACTCAAAACCCAGCAGCAGTGTTCTAGAATCTTTTGTGGGTGACAAATATTCAGAACCTAGCCACTTTGTTCTGGAATCCTATCTGAGGGACAAATGTTCAGACACTCGTAGAAATGCTCTTGAATCCTATGTGAATGACAAACACACAGAAACCATCAGCAGTGCTTTGGAATCCTTCGTGAGGGACAAACAAACAGCACCCAGTGGCAGTGTTCTGGAATCCTTTGTGAGGGACAAACTTTCAGATCCTCAAAGCAGTGTTCTGCAATCCTATGTGAAGGACAAATACTCAGAACCCAGCAGCAGGTTTCTGGAATCCTATGTGAAGGACAAACACTCAGAACCCAGTAGCAGTGTTCTAGAATCCTTTGTGATGGACAAACTTTCAGACCATCATAGATATGTTCTGGTATCCTATGTGAGGGACAAACACTCAGAACCCAGCCTCAGTGTTCTAGAATCCTATCTGAGGGACACTCATAACCCAGCAACAGGTTTCTGGAATCCTATGTGAGGGACAATCACTCAAAACCCAGCAGCAGTATTCTGGAATCCTTTGTGAGTGACAAACACTCCAAACCCAGCCACTTTGTTCTGGAATCCTATCTGAGGGACAAATATTCAGACACTCGTAGAAGTGTTCTGGAAACCTATGTGAGGGACAAACACCTAGAATCCATCAGCAGTGCTCTGGAATCCTTCATGAGGGAAAAAAACAGGATCCAGCAGCAGTGTAGTGGAATTCTATGTGTGCGACAATCAGTCAGAAACCAGCAGCAGTGTTCTGGAACCCTTTGTAATGGAGAAATATTCAGACCCTCATAGCAATGTTCTGAAATCCTATGTGAGGGAAAAACACTCAGAATCCAGCAGCAGTGCTCTGGAATCCTCTGTGAGGGACAACCACTCAGACCCAGCAGAAGTGTTCTGGAATCATATGTGAGGGACAGACACTCAGAATCCAGCCACTGTGTTCTGGAATCCAATCTGAGGGACAAACATTCAGACACTCGCTGAATTCTTCTGGAATCCTATGTGAGGGACAAACACTCAGAGCCCAGCCACGGTGTTCTGGATTCCTATCTGAGGGACAAACATTCAGACACTCATAGAAGTGTTCTGTAATCCTTTGTGAGGGACAAACACTCAGACCCCACCAGCAGTGTTCTGGAATCCTTTGTGAGAGACAAATATTCAGAACCTCGTAGCAGTGTTCTGGAATCCTGTGTGAGGAACAAACACTCAGAATCCAGCAGCAGTGTTCAGGAATCCTATGTGAGGGACAAACATTCAAAACCCAGTAGCAGTGTTCTGGAATCATATGTGAGGGACAAACACTCAGAACCCAGTACCAGTGTTCTCGAATCCTCTGTGAGGGGCAAACTCTCAGAATCCAGCAGCACTCTTCTGGAATCCTATGTGAGGGACAAACACTCAGAACTCAGTAGCAGAGTTCTGGAATCTTATGTGAGGGACAAACACTGAGAACACAGCAGCAGTGTTCTAGAATCCTTTGTGAGGGCCAAACACTCGGAACCCAGCTGCAGTGTTCTAGAATCCTTTCTGAGGGACAAAAACTCAGAACTCAGCAGCAGAGTTCAGGAATCCTCTGTGAGGGATAAACAGTACCAAGCAGTAGTTCTCTGGAATCCTATGTGAGGGACAAACTCTCAGAATACAGTAACTGTATTCTGGAATCCTATGTGAGGGACAAACACTCAGAACCTAGCAGCAGTGTTCTAGAATCCTTTGTGAGGGACAAACACTCAGAAACTAGCAGCAGTGTTCTAGAATCCTTTGTGAGGGACAAACACTCAGAAACTAGCAGCGGTGTTCTAGAAACCTTTCTGTGCAACAAACATTAAGAAACTCTTAGCGGGGTTGTGGAATCGTCTGTGAAGAACAAACACTCTGAACCCAGCAGGAGTGTTCTGGAATCCTATTTGAAGGACAAACACTCTGAACCCAGCAGCAGTGTTCTGGAGTCCTATTTGAGGGACAAACACTCAGAACCCAGCAGCAGGGTTCTGGAATCCTATGTGAGGGACAAAAATTCAGAACCAAGCAGCAGTGTTCTAGAATTCTTTGTGAAGGATACAGATTCAGACAGTTGTAGAAGTGTTCTGGTATCCTATGTGAGGGACAAACCCTCAGAACCCAGCAGCAGTGTTCTGGAATCCTATCTGAGGGACAAATATTCAGACCCTTGTAGAAGTCTTCAGGAATCCTATATGAGGGACAAACACTCAGAACCCAGCCACTGTGTCCTGGAATCCTATACATGGAACGAATATTCAGACATTCCTAGAAGTGTTCTGGAATCCTATGTGAGAGACAAACACTCAGAACCTAGCAGCAATGTTCTAGAATCCTTTGTGAGGGACAAACATTCAGAGCCTCGAAGCAGTGTTCTGGAATCCCATGTGAGGGACTAACACTCAGAACCCAGCTTCAGTGTTCTGGAATCCTTTGCGATGGACAAACATTTAGACCGTCGTAGCAGTGCTCTGGAATCCTATGTGAGTGACAAACACTCAGAACCAAGCAGCAGTGTCCTAGAATCCATTGGGTGGGACAAATATTCAGGCCCTCTAAGCAGCGTTCTGGAATCCTCTGTGAGGGACAAAGACTCAGAAGCCAGCAGCAGTGTTCTGGAATCGTCTGTGAGGGACAAACACTCAGAACCCAGCAGCTGTGTTCCGGAATCCTATGTGAAGAACAGACACTCAGAACCCAGCAGCAGTGTTCTGGAATCCTATGTGAGAGACAAACACTCAGAACCAAACAGCAGTGTTCTAGAATCCTTTGTCAGGGACAAACACACAGAAGCCAGCAGCAGAGTTCTAGCACCCTTTGTGAGGGACAAACATTAAGAAACTCGTTGCAGTGTTCTGGAATCCTATGTGAGGGACAGACACTCAGAACACCACAACAGTGTTCTGGAATCCTTTGTAATGGAGAAACATTCAGACCCTCGCAGCAGTGTTCTGAAATCATATGTGAGGGACAAACCCTCAGAATCCGGCAGCAGTGTTCTGAAATCCTCTGTGAGAGACAAACACTCAGACCCAGCAGTAGTGTTCTGGAATCCTATGTGAGGAATAAACACTCAGAACCCAACAGCAGTGTTCTGCAATCCTATGAGAGGGAAAAACACTCAGAACCCAGCTACTGTGTTCTGGAATCCTATCTGACAAATATTCAGATGCTCTTAGAAGTCTTCTGGAACCGTATGTGGGGGACAAACATTCAGAACACAGGCACTGTGTTCTGGAATCCTATCTGAGGGACAATCATTCAGACACTCGTAGAAGTCTTCTGTAATCCTTTGTGAGGGACACACTCAGAAAGCAGCAGCAGTGTTCTGGAATCCCATGTGAGGGACAAACACTCGCAACCCAGAAGCAGTGTTCTAGAATCCTTTGTAAGGGGCAAACATTAAGAATCTCCTAGCAGTGTTCGGGAATCGTATGTGAAGGCCAAAACTCTGAACCCTGTAGCAGTGTTTTGTAATCCCGTGTGAGGGACAAACACTCAGAACCCAGCAGCAGTGTTCTAGAATAATTTGAGACAAACACTCAGAACCCAGCAGTAGTATTCTGGAATAATTTGAGACAGACAATCATTCAGAACCCAGCAGTAATGTTCTAGAATACTCTTATTTCTTTATTTGCTAATTTGCCCTGCATAAAATCTTTAGTACAATGTTGACTAGAAGAGTTCAAAGTATATATCGTATTCTTATCTCTGACTATAGCGAGAAAGTATCCTTTCTTTCACCATTAAGTTGAATGTTTGCTGTTGGCTCTTCACAGGTGCCATGCATCTGGTTTAAAATTTCTCTATTTCTGGTTCATTGAGTTTTTATTTTTATTTTTAATGATTAAACATTTGGATTTTCTTAAATGTCTTTCCTGAATCTATCGAGATGATCATGCAATTCTTCTTTCTTATTCTATGGATAAGATATATTACCTTCATGGATTTTGGGCTGTTAAACCAACCTGGGATTACTAGTATAAATTTCACTTTGTCATAGTGTATAATTCTTTTATATGTTGCTAGATTTGATTTGTTAGTATTTTTTAAGGAATTTTGCATTTATACTTTTAGTAGTTTTATTTTTCTATGCTCTTTGGACTAATTTTTGTATCAAGGTAACACTGGCCCCACAGAATAAATTAAGAAGTGAATATTTCTCTTTTAGAAAAAAGCTAATCAAGAATTTATAACAATTATTCAATACTAACAAATATTATTAATATTATAAATTATTAATTTCTCTAATTTTTATTTTCTTCCTTCTGCTTGCTTTAGGTTATTTTGCTCTTTATTCCAGTGCCTTAATGTGGAAGGTCATCTTATCTCATCCTTTCATTTGTCTTTTCATTTTCGAAAGAGTGTCTTTTTAGCATCAGGTGAGCTCCCCAGGTTGGTAGTACTCCATGTATATTGCTGTACAACAACGGCAGGTAATATGTCCTGAAGACAATGGAAACTTCACATTCAAAATTCTCTTAGATTCCACCTTATATGAGATGTCTCTCCCTTTGATTGGTCCTAATTTCTACCCTTTCTCTATTATAAACCATGAGTACAATAGCATTCAATGAGTTCTGTGAGTCTTTCTAGTAAATTCTTGAAACTGAGGGTGTTCTGGGGAAACCCCTGAACTGGCAGTTGGTGTCAGAAGTGAGAATAGTCTTATATGGCCTCTTCCTTTGAACTTTGCAGCTGGACCCACACTCTGAACAATTTGGGCCAGAAGTCTCGTGTTGGCTTTGCAGCCTAAAGTGTCTTGTAGTTTGTGTAACCCTCAATAAATTTGCTTTCATTAAATATTGTATTTGTTAACCTGAAATTACCATCATGTTTTTTTTCTCCAAACAACTAACATTGGGAGAAATAGCCAGCTGAATCTGTAACTCAACAGAAACAAGTGATCCATATACCATATAAGTGGCCATTTCATTTTGCCTCCTTCCACCAAATCTCAGCAACCTCAACAATTGCCATGAGCCACTGTAGGCCTACCGGCTACAAATAAACAGATATCTTTTAAAAACTCTTCATACTCCCATTTGATAAATTTCCCAGCAAAGAGATGCCTACTTTAGCTCTATGCAAGTGGTTCATATTCACGAAGGCTGGAGATATTATTCATGTAGTGTGAGAAAATCATCCCAGCGATGCCAGTACATTCTCCTTCCCATGATCTGCTTAGCTTGCAAACATATTCAGGCCATGGGTGACAGATTTGTAGTTCACAGTAGAACAATTTTATGGAGGGCATTGAAACTTAGATTGAGCATTGTAGTACAGTCTCACATCAATGAATGATCGGAATATGTTCTAAGAGATGCATCCATAGGCAATTTCATCATTTTGCAAACATCAGAGAGATTATTACAAACACCTAGAATGTACAACCAACCACGTCTAGGTTATATGGTATAGCCTCTCTCTCCTAGGCTACAAACCTGTGTACTACATTACTGTATTGAATACTGCAGGCAATAAGAACACAGTGGTAAGAGTTTATGTATCTAAACATACTTAAACATAGAAAAGTATGTAAAAGTATGTAAAAATATGTATTATAATCTCATGGGACCACTTTTGTGTATGTAATCCATCTTTGACTGAATGTTATTATGAATGACATGACTCTATGACAAAAATAAAATAACACATTGTAAAAAATGTACACATGTATCAAACATATTAACATTATAAAAATAAAAATATTCAGTGTAAGAATTTGTAATGATCACAAAATATTCATTGCTTATATTTTAGTAGAGTTTCAAATGCCTAGTTTAATTGCTATTTATTTCTTTGTGTATTTTAAACATGTAGATAATAAATATTTTTCAGGTTCGACTATATATCAATCCCCTGGCTCTTATAAAATTAGTTAAAATCAATCAGTAAATACATGTATATATATACACGTGTATCAGTGAGTGTGTGTGCATGTAGGTGTGTACATGTAATTGTACGTGTGTGTAAATATATTTGGATGCATCCTAATATTTACCCTTACCTACAAGATTTCCAAGATTCATTTATTGTCTTTAGATGATGCACATTTAAAAGTTTACCAAACAAAACTGTAATCATGGAAAATATCAAAATGATTTTAAATTCATCTTGTGCATATAATGGTTTCCTTAAATTTATGTTTCTTGCAAACCTTGCAGTAATGCTTGAGCACAAAATAATTTTCTAAATCTAAAAAAATTTTCTGTCATTAATTTTTATTAAATATTTCTCCCCAATAACTAATGTGAATTAATTCTTAATTCTTAATTATAGAATAATGTTGCCCATCAGAGTTCTGAAACTTTTGCATATTGTATACATCTCACTAACTATGACACCTTCTGAAAAACTGGCATTAATTAATGTCACTCAGTAGTTATTGATTTCAAAGAAGTTAAATACTATTCATATTCTGAATCACAAGGGTATTTTGGCACCTAATTTAATCAAGCTCTTTGTATCCTCATCTACACTTTAATTACTTGACAAACATTTCTCTGAGTGAGAAAGATTGAGCAGGTTATTGTGCTTCTTTAAGATGCAACTTTTGCTTAGTCTAGAGATAGGCAATGCTCCCTATAAAGGACAAAGAGAAAACTGAAGGAGCAATACAGATGTGACAGGCATGCAAAAAGACAATATATTTATAAAACAAATAGGGCCACAGCTGACGATAAGGGGGATCAAACCTTGAGATAATGACTCACTTTATAACTGCACTGTATAATACAACAAATCATTTGTTGATTCGAGTGGAATGGAATGGAATGGAATGGAATGGAATGAAGGGGATTGGAGTGGAGTGGAGAGGATTGGAATGGAATGGATGGTAATGAAACGGAATGCAATGGAATGCAATGGAATGGAATGGAATGAAATGGAATGGAGTGGAGGGGAAAGCAGTGTAGTGGAATGGAGTAGAAAGGAGAGGAGAGGAGTGGAGTAGAGAGGAGTGGAATGGAATGGAATGCAATGGAATGGAATGGAAAGGAATGGAATGGAATCAAATGAAATGCAGTCGATTTGAGTGGAGTGGAGTGGAATGGAATGGAATGTAATGAAATGGAATGCAATGGAATGGAATTGAATGGAGTGGAGTGGATTGGAGTGCAGTGTAGTGGAATAAAGAAGAAAGCAGTGGAGTGGAGTGGAGTGGAATAGAGTGAAATGGTATGGAATGTAAAGGAAAAGAATGGAATAGAATGGACTGGAATGGAGAGGAATGGGAATGAACTGACTGGAGTGTAGTGGAGTAGAGTGGAGTAGATTCGAGTGGAATGTAATGCAATGGAAAGGAATGGAAAGGAATTGAATGGAATGAAGTGGATTAGAGTGGAGTGGAGTGGATTGGAATGGAATGGAATGGAAGGGAATGGAATGTGATGCAATGCAATGGAACGGAAAACAATAGAATGTAATGGAATGGAGTGGAGTGGAGTGCAGTGTAGTGAAATGGAGTAGAAAGGAATGGAGTGGAGAGGAGTGGAATGGAATGGAAGGGAATGGAGTGGAATGGAGCGGGGATAAATGAGAAAGGAATAGAATGGAGTAGAGTGGAGTGCGTTGGAGTGGAGTGGATTCAACTGGAATGGAAGGAATGGAATTCAGTGGATTTTAGTGGAGTGGACTGGAGTAGAATGCAAAGGAATGCAAGGGAATGGAATGGAATGGAGTGCAATGGAACGGAATGGAAAGGGAAGAAATGGAATGGACTAAAGGGGAGTGCATAGTAGCGGAGTGGAGTGGAATCGATATGAGCGGAATAGAATAGAATACAATAGAGTGGCATGGAAAGGAATGTAATTTAGTGGATGATAGAGGAGTGCAATGGAGTGGAACGGAATGGAAGGGAATGGAATGGAATGGAATGGAACGGAATGGAATGGAAGGGGATGAAATGGAGTGGAGTGCAGCACAATGGAATGGAGTAGAATGGAATGCAGTGAAGAGGAGTGGAGTGGAATGCAATTTAAAGGAGTGGAGTGGAGTCAACAAGGTTGGAGCAGAGTGGATTCGAGTGGAATGGAATGGAATGGAAAGGCAAGGAGTGGAATGGAATGGAATGGAATGGAATGGAATGGAATGGAATGGAATGGAATGGAATGCAGAGTATCGGAGTGGAGTGGAGTGGAATACAATGGAATGGAATGAAATGCAATGGAACCGAATGGAAAGGAATGGGATGGAATGGAGTGGAGTGGAGTGCATTGTGGTGGGAATGGAGTACAAAGGAAGGAAGTGGAGTGGAGTGGGGTGGAACCCAGTGGAGTGGAGTGGGGTGGAATGCAATGGAATGGAATGTAGTTGACTGGAATGTGAAGGAATGGAATGGAGTGGAGTTTAGAAGATTGGAGTGGTTTCTAGAGGAAAGGAATGGAATGGAAAGGATTGCAATGGAAAGGAATAGAATGTAATGGAATGGAATGCAATGAAATGGAATTGGCTGATATGGAAAGGAACTGAATGTAATGGAATGGAATGCAATGAAATGGAATTGACTGATATGGAATAGAATGGAATGGGAAGGAATGGAATGGAGTGGAGTGAAGTGCAGTGCCATGGAATGGAGTACAAAGGAAGAGAGCGGAGTAGAGTGGGGTGGAATGCAATGGAATGGACAGGAGTTGAATGGAATGGGAAAGAATGGAATGGAGTGGAGTGGAGTGGAGTGGAGTGGAATGGAGTAGAGTGGATTCCAGTGGAATGGAATGGAATGGAAAGGAATGGAATGGAATGGAATGGAATTTAATCAAATGGAAAGCAGTGTACTGGAGAAGATTGGAATGGAGTGGAGAGTGGAATGGAAAGGAATGGAAGGGAATGGAATGGAATGGAGGGTAGTGGTGTGCAGTGTAGTGGAATGATGCCGAAAGAAGTGGAGTGGATTGCAGTGGAATGGAGTGGAATGGTGTGGAACGGAATGGAATGGAATGGAATGCAGTGGACTGGAGAGGAGTGGAAGGGAGTGGAATGGAATGGAATGGAATTGAGTGCAGTGGATTGGAGTGGAGTGGAGTGGAATGGAATGGAATGGAAGGGAATGGAATGGAACAGAAAGGAATGCAATGGAGTGGAGTGGAATGGAGTGGAGTGGAGTGCAGTGTAGAGGAATGGAGTAGAAATGAAAGGAGTGTCATGGAGAGGAGTGGAATGGAGTGGAGTGGAGTGAAGTGGAATGGGAAGAAATTGAATGGGGTGAAGTTGAGTGGATTGGAGTGGATTCGAGTGGAATGTAATGGAATGAAATGGAACGGAATCGAATGGAGTTGAGTAGAGTGGAGTGGAATGGGAAGGAATAAAACGGAATGGAGTGTAGTGGAGTGGGAAGGAGTGGAATAGAGTGTATTCAAGTGGAATGGAATGGAAGGCAGAAGATTGGAGTGGAGTGCAGTGGAGTAGAATGGAATGGAATGGAAAGGAATGCAGTGCAATGGAAGGAATGGAATAGAATTGAATGGAAAGCAGTGGAGTGGAATACAGTGTAGTGGAATGGAGTAGAAATGAATGGTGTGGAGTGGAGTGGAGTGGAGTGGAATGGAATGGAATGAAATGGAATGCAGTGGTTTGGAGTGGAGTAGAAAGGAATGGAGTGGAGGAATAGAAAGCAATGGCATGGAATGCAAAGGAATGGATTGGAATGGAATGGAAAGGAAAGGAGTGGAGTGCATGGCAGTGGAAAGGAGTAGAAAGGAATGGAGTGGAGTGGAGTGGAATGGAATGGAATGGAGTGGAGTGGAGTGGAATGGGAATGAATTGAGTGAAGTGGAGAGGAGTTTAATAGAGTGGATTACAGTGGATTGGAATGGATTGGAATGGAATGGAATTGAATGCAGTAGATTGGAGTGTAATGGAGTGGAGTGGAAGGAAATGGAATGGAAGGGAATGGAATGGAATGGAATGCAATGGAACAGAATGAAATGGAATGGATTGGAGTGGAGAGGGCTGCAGTGTAGTGGAATGGAGCAGAAAGGGATGGAGCATAAAGCAGTGGTGTTGAGTGGAATGGAATGGAAAGAAATGGAATGGAGTGGAGAGAAGTGGAGTGGAGTGAAGTGGATTAGAGTAGATTTGAGTGGCATGGAATGGAATGGAATGGAATGGAATGGAATGGAATGGAATGCAGTAGATTGGTGTTGAGTGGAGTGGATAGGAATGGAATGGAAGGGAACGGAATGGAGTGGAATGCAAGGCAATGGAATGGAATGGAATGGAATGGAATGGAATGGAATGGAATGGAGTGAGGTGGAGTGCAGTGTAGTGAAATGGAGTAGAAAGGAATAAAGTGGAGTGGAGTGAAATGGAGTGGAATGGAAGGCAGTGGAGTGGAGTGGTGTGGTATGCAATGGAGTGGAGAGAAGAGTGGAGTGGAATGGAATGGAAGGTAAAGGAATGGAATGGTGAAATGAAATGTGAGCTGTGATTCTGCAACTGCAATATTGTCAGGGTGAAACAGTGAGATCATATCGACAGAAAGGAATGAAATGGAATAGAGTGGAATGGAATGGAATGGACTGCAATGGAGTGGACAGAAAGGGAAATTAGGGAAGTGGATTTGAGTGTAGTGGAGTGGAGTGGAATGGAGAGGAAAGGAATGAAATGGAACGGAATTCAGGGGAGTGGAGTGGAGTGGAGTGGATTGTAGTTGAGTGGAGTGGAATGGAATGGAAAGCAATGCTATGAAATGGAAAGAAATGCTATGGAATGGAAAGGAATGCAATGCAATGGAATGGAATGCAGTGATTTGGATTAGAGTGGAGTTGAGTGGTATGGAATGGAATGGAAGGGAATGGAATGGAATGGAATGGAGAGGAGTGGAATGCAGTGTAGTGGAATAGAGTAGAAAGGAATGGAGTGGAGTGGAATGGAATGGAATGGAATAGAGTGGAGTAGAGGCGAGTAGATTGGAGTAGAGTGGATTCGAGTGGAATGGAATGGAATGGAATGGAAAGACATGGAATGAAATGGAATGGAATGGAATGGAATGGAATGGAATGGAATGGAATGGAATATGGAATGGAATGGAATGGAATGGAATGGAATGGAATGGAATGGAATACAGTGTATCTGAGTTGAGTGGAATGGAATGGAATGGAAAGGAATGGAATGGAATGAAATGCAATGGAATCGAATGGAATGGAATTGGATGGAATGGAGTGGAGTGGTGTGCAGTGTGATGGAATGGAGAACAAAGGAAGGGAGTGGAGTGGAGTGGGGTGGAATGCAATGGAATGGGATGGAATGGAGTTGACTGGAATGGGAAGGAATGGAATGGAGTGGACTGGGGTGGAGTGGAATGGAGTAGAGTGGATTCGAGTGCAATGGAATGGAATGAAATGGAATCAAATGGAATGCAGTGGATTGGAGAGGATTGGAATGGAGTGGAGAGGAGTGGAATGGACAGAAATGGAAAGGAATGGAATGGAAGGGAATGCAATGAAACGGAATGCAATGGAATGGAATGGAATGGAGTGGAGTGGAATGCAGTGCAGTGGAATGATGTAGAAAGGAGTGGAGTCAATTGCAGTAGAGTGGAGTGGAATGATGTAGAATGGAATGGAATGGAAGGGACTGCAGTGGATTGGAGTGGAGGGAAGTCCATTGGAATGTAATGGAATGGAAGGGAATGGAATGGAATTGAGTGCAGCGGATTGGAGTGGAGTGGAGTGGAATGGAATGGAAAGGAATGGAAGGGAATGGAACGGAATAGAATAGAATGCAATGGAAAGGAATGGAATGGAAAGGAATGGAGTGGAGTGCAGTGTAGTGGAATAGAGTAGAGAGGAATGGAGTGGAGTGGCATGGAGTGGAGTGGAAAGGAATGGAATGTAGTGGAGTGGAGTGTAGTGGAATTGGAAGGAATAGAATGGAGTGTAGTGGACTGGAGTGGATTCGAGTGGAATGGAATGGAGTGGAGTGGAGTGGAGTGGAGTGGAGTGGAATGGGAAGGAATGAAATGGAGTGGAGTAGAATGGGGTGAAGTGGAGTGTGATGGTATATAGTGGATTCGAGTGGAATGGAAAGGAATGGAATGCAGTGGAATGGAGTGGATTGGAGAGGAGTGGAATGGAATGGAATGGAATGCAATGGAATGGAAAGGATTTGAATGCAATGGAAGGCAAGGAATAGAATTTAATGGAATGGAGTGGAGTCGAGTGGAGTGGAATGGAGTAGAAAGGAATGGAGTGGTGTGGAGTGAAATTTAGTGTAGTGGAATGGAATGGAAAGGAATGGAATGGAGTGGAGTAGAGTGGGTTGGAAAGGGATTGTATGGAATGGAGTGGGGAGGAGTGAAGTGGAGTGGAGTAGAGTGGATTCGAGTGGCACGGAATGGATTGGAATGGAATGGAATGCAGTGGATTGGATTGGAATGGTATGGAATGGAAGGGAATGGAATGAAATGCAATACAATGAAATGGAATGGAATGGAATGGAATAGAGTGGAGTGGAGTGCAGTGTAGTGGAATGGAGTAGAAAGGAATGGAGTGGAATAGAGTGGAATGGAGTGAAATGCAATGGAATGGAATTGAATGGAGTGGACTGGAGTGAAGTTGAATGAGAGGAATGGAATGTCGTGGAGTGGAGAGGAGTAGAGTGGATCAGATTGGAATGGAATGGAATGGAATGGAATCGAATGGAATGCAGTGGATTGGAGTGGAGTGGAGAGGAGAGAAATGGAATGGAATGGAGTGTAATGGAGTGGAATGGAATGAAGTGGATTGGAGTGGAGAGGAGTTGAATGTAATGGAATGGAAGGGAATGGAAGGGAATGGAAAGGCATGCAATGCAATGGAATGGAATGGAATGGTATGGAATGAAATGGAGTGGAGTGGATTGCAGTGTAGTGGAATGGCACAGAAAGGAACGGAATAGAGTGGAATGGAATGGAATGGAAGGAAACGGAATGGAATACAATGCAATAAAATGGAAAGGAATGTAATGTAATGATACGGAATGGAATGGAGTGGAGGACAGTGTAGCAGAATAGAGTAGAAAGGATTGGAGTGGAGTGGAATGGAACGGAATGGAGTAGAGTGGAGTGGAGTCGAATGGGAAGGAATGGAATGAAGTAGAGTGGAGTGCATCGGAGTGGAGTGGAGTGGAGAGGATTCAAGTGGAATGGAATGGAATGGAATGGAATTGGGTGGAATGGAATTCAGTGGATTGCAGTGGAGTGGAGTGCAGTGGAATGCAATGGAATAGAAGGGAATGGAATGGAATGGAAAGAAATGGAATGCAATGGCACAGAATGGAATGGAATGGAATGGCGTGGAGTGGAGAGCACTGTGGTGGAATGGATTAGAAAGAATGGAGTGGAGGGGAGTGTTGTAGAATGGAATGGAATGGAACGGAGTGGAGACGAGTAGAGTGGAGTGGAGACGATTAGAGTGGAGTAGAGTGGATTCGAGTGGAATGGAATGGAAAGGAATTGAAAGGAATGGACTGGAATGCAGCAGATCAGAGTGGAGTGGAATGGAATGGAATGCATGGGAATGGAATGGAATGCAATGAAATGGAGCAGAATGGAGTGGAATAGTTTGGAATGGAGTGGAGTGGAGTGCAGTGTAGTGGAATGGAGTAGAAAGGAATGGAATGGAGTGGAGTGGAATGGAATGGAATGGAATGGAGGATAGTGGAGTGGAGTTGAAAGGAAAGGAATGGACTGGATTGGAGAGGAGTCGAGTGGAGTGGTTTTGAGTGGAATGGAATAGAAAGGAATGGAACAGAATGGAGAGGAGTGGAATTCAGTAGATTGGAGTGAAGTGGTGTGGAGTGGAATGTCATGGAATGGAAGGGAAAGGAATGGAATGGAATGCAATGGAATTGAAAGAAAAGGAATGGAATCTATTGGAGTGCAGTGGAGTGCAGTGTATTTTAACAGAGTAGAAAGGAATGGAATGGAGTGGAGTGGAGTGGAGTGAAATTGAGTGGAATTAAGTGGATTGGAAAGGAGTAGACTTGGGTGGAATGGGAGGGAATGGAATGGAATGGAGTGGTGTGGAGTGGAGTAGAGTGGATTTGACGGGAATGTAATGCAATGGAATGGAATGCAGTGGATTAGAGTGGAGCAGAGTGGAGTGGAATGGAATGGAATGGAATGGAAAAGAAAGGAATGGAATGGAATGCAATGACATGGAATGGACAGAAATAGAATGCAATGGAATGGAATGGAATAGAGTGGACTGGAGTGCAGTGTGGTGGAACATAGTAGAAAGGAATGGAGCGGAATAGAGCTGAATGGAAAGGAATGGAGTGGACTGCACTGGAATGGGAAAGAATGGAATGGAGTGGAGGGGAGTTGAGTGGAGTGGCATAGAGTGGATTCGAGTGGAATGGAATGGAATGGAATTGAATGGAATGTAATGGAATGGAATGGAATCGAATGGAATGCAGTGGATTGGAGTGGAGTGGAGTGGAGTGGAATGGAATGGAATGCAGAGTATTGGAGTGTAGGTGACTATGGAATAGGGTAGAGTAGAGTGGAGTGGATTTGAGTGGAATGGAATGGAATGGAATCGGATGGAATGCAGTGGATTGGAGTGGAGTGGAATGGAGCAGAGTGGATTGGAATGGAATGGAATGGAATGGAATGGAATGCAGTGGATTGGAGTGGAGTGGATAGGAGAGAAATGGAATGGAAACGAAGGGAATGAAATGGAATGGAATGCAGTGGATTGGATTGGAGGGAGTGGAGTGGAATGGAACGGAATGGTATGGAATGGAATGGAATTTAATGAAATGGAATGTGGCGGATTGTAGAGGAGTGGAGTGGAGTGAAAAGGAATGAAATGAAATTGAATGCAATTCAATGCAATGCAATGGAATGGAACAGAATCGAATGGAAAGGAATAGAGTAGACTGGAGTGCAGTGTAGTGGAATGTAGTAGAAAGGAATGGAATGGAGTGGAGTGGAGTGGAATGGAATGGAATGGAATGGCCTTGAATGGGAAGGAATTTAATGGAGTAGAGTGGAGTGCATTTCAGTGTAGTGGAGTGGATTAGAGTGGAATGGAAAGAATGGAATGGAATGGAATGGAATGGAATGGAATGGAATGGAATGGAATGGAATGGAATGGAATGGAATGGAATGGAATGGAATGGAATGGAATGGAATTCAGTGGATTGGAGTGGAGACAGTGGATTGGAAAGGGGAGGCCTGGAAATTAGTTGAGTGAAGTGAAGTAAAGTGCATTCGAGAGGAATGGAATGAAATGGAATGGAATGGAATGGATTAGAATGGAACGAAATGGAATTCAGTGAGTTGGAGTGGAGTGGAATGGAATGGAATGGAATGGAATTGAAGGAAAGAGAATGGACTGGAAAGGAATGCAAAGGAATGGAATGGAATGGAATGGAATGGAATGGAATGGAATGGAATGGAATGGAATGGAGTGGAATGGAATGGAATGGAGTGGAGTGGAGTGGAGTGCCGAGCAGTGGAATGGAGTAGAAAGGATTGGAGGGTAATGGAGTGGAGTTGAGTGGAAAGGAAAGGAATGGAATCGAGTGGAGAGGAGTGGAGTGGAGTTAATTAGAATGGATTTGAGTGTGATGGAAGGGAATGGAATGGACTGGAATGGAATGGAATGCCATGCAGTGGACTGGAGGGGAGTGGAGTGGAATCGATTGGAAAGGAAGGGAATGGAAAGTAGTGGTATGCAATGGAATGGAATGGAATGGAACGGAATGAAGTAGAGAGGAGTGCAGTGTAGTGCAATGTAGTGGAAAGGAATGGAGTGTAGTGGACTGCAGTGCAGGGCAATGGAAGGAAATGTATTGGAATGGAGTGGAGTGGAGTGGAATGGGAAGGAGTGGAATGGAGTGGGGTAAATTGGAGTGAACTGGAGTGGATACCAGAGGATTCGATTGGAATGTAATGTAATGTAATGGAATGGAATGGAAGGGAAGGCAATGGAATTAAATACAATGGAACGGAATAAAATGGAATGGAATGGAGTGGAATGGGGTGGAGTGCAGTGTAGTGGAATAGAATAGAAAGGAATGGAGTGGAGAGGAGTGGAATGGAATCGAATGGAATGCAATGGATTGAATTGGAATGGAAAAGAACGAGCGGTATGGATTGAAGGGTAGTGGAGAGGAGTGGAATGAAGTGGAGGGGTTTCCAGTGTAATGGAAAGGAAGGGAATTGAAAGGAATGGAATGGAATGGAATGGAATGCAGTGAATTGGAGTGGAGTGGAGTGGAGAGTAATGGAATGGAATGGAATGGAAGGAAATGGAATGGAATAGAATGAAATGGAAAGGAAAGATATGGAATGGAAAGGAATGGAGTGGAGTGGACAGCAGTGTGGTGGAATGGAGTAGAAAGGAATGGAGTTGAGTGGAGTGAAGTGGAATGGATGTGAATGGAGTGGAATGGAATGGAAAGGAATGGAATGAAATGGAGTGGAATGGAGTGGAAAGGAATGGGAATGAATGGACTGGAGTGGAGTGGAGTAGAGTGGATTTGAGTGAAAGGTAAATAAATGGAATGAAAGGGAATGGAATGGAATTAAGTGGATTGGAGTGGAGTGGAGTGGAGTAGAGTGGAATGGAATTGAATGGAAGGGAATGGAATGGAAAACAATGCAACAGAACAGAAAGGAATGCAATGGAAAGGAAAGGAATGGAATGGAGTGGAGTACAGTGGGGTGGAGTGGAGTGGAATGGAATGGAATTGAAGGGAAGAGATTGGAATGGAAAGGAATGCAAAGGAATGGAGTGGAATAGAATGGAATGGAATGCATGGCAATGGAAAGAAATGGAATGGAAAGGAATTGAGTGGATTGGAGAGGAGTGGAATGGAATGGAACGGAAGGGAATGGAATGGAACAGAAACGATTGCAATGGAATGGAATGGAATGGAAAGGAATGGAATGGAATTGAATGGAATGGAATTGTGTGGAGTGGAGAGCAGTGTGGTGGAACAGAGTAGAAAGCAATGGACTGGAGTATAGTCGAGTAAATTGGAGTAAAGTGGATTTGAGTGGAACAGAATGGAATGGAATGGAATTCAGTGGATTGGAGTGGAGTGGGGTGGAAAGGAATGGAATGGAAAGGAATGTAACGGAATGAAACGCAATGGAACGGAAAGGATTGGACTGTGATTGAATGGAGTGGAGTGGAGTGCAGAGTAGTGGAAGGGAGTAGAAAGGAATGGAGGGGAGTGGAGTGGAATGGAATAGAATGGAATGGAATTGATTGGAGTGGAGTTGAAAGAAGGAATTGAATGTATTGGAGTGGATTGGTTTGGAGAGGAATGGAATACAACGGAATGGAATGGAATGGAAAGCAATGAAATAGAATGCAATGCAATGGCGTGGATTGAAATGGAATGGAAAGGAATGGAATAGAATTGAATGGAATGGAATGGAGTGGAATAGAGTTCACAGTAGTGGAATTGAATACAAACGAATGGAGTGGAGTGGAGTGGAATGCAATGGAATGGAATGGAGTGGAGTGGACTGGAAAGGGAAGGAATGGAATGATTTGGAGTGGAGGGGAGCAGAGTGTATTCACGTGGAATGGAATGGAATAGAATGGAATCAAATTGAACGCAGTGGACTGGAGTGGAGAGGAATTGAGTGGAATGGAATGGGAGGGAATGGTATGGAATGGAATTCAATGAAATGAAATGAAATGGAGTTCAGTGGAGAGCAATGAAGTGGAATGATGTACAATGGAGTGGAGTGCAGTGGAGTGGAGTGTAATGGAGTGGAATAGAATGGAAATGAATGGAATGCAGTGGATTGTAGTGGAGTGGAGTGGAATGGAATGGAATGGAAGGGAAAGGAAAGGAATGGAATGCAGTGGAATGGGATGGAATGGAATGGAATGCCATGAAATGGAGTGCAGTGGAGTGCAGTGTAGTAGAATGGAGTAGAAAGGAATGGAGTGGAGTGGCATGGAGTTGAGTAGAATGGAATGGAATGGAGTGGAGTGGAGTGGAGTGGAGTGGAACGGGAATGAATGGAATGGAGTGGAGTGGAGTGGATTGGAGTGTATTCGAGTAGAATGGATTGGAATGGAATGGAAAGGACTGCAGTGGATAGGAGTGGAATGGTATGGAATGGAAGGGAATGGAATGGAATGCAAGGGAATGGAATGCAATGGAATGATATGGAATGGAGTGGAGAGCTGTGTAGTGGAAAGGAGTAGAAAGGAATGTAGTGCAGGGGAGTGGAGTGGAATGCAATGGAATGGAAAGGAATGGAGTGGAGTGGAGTTGAATGAGAAGGATTGGAATGTTGTGGAGTGGAACAGAGTGGATTCAAAAAGTATGCAATAGAATGGAATGGAAACTAATGGAATGTAGTCGATTGGAGTGGAGCAGAATGGAATGGAATGGAATACAATGGAATGGAATGGAATGGAATGGAATTGAAAGGAATTGCATTGAGTGGAGTGTAGCTGAATGGGAAGGAATGGAATGAGGTGGAGTGGAGGGAATTACAGGGGATTCGAGTCGAATGGAATTGAATGGAATGAAATGGAAAGAAATGGAATGCAGTGCAGTGCAATGGAGTGGAGTTGAGTGGAGGAGAATGGAATGGAATAGAGTGGAATGGAAAGCAACGGAATGGAATGGAATGGAAGTCAGTGGAGTTTAATGGAGGGGAGTGGAGTGAAATAGAAAGGAATGGAAGGGAATGCAATGGAATGGAGAGGAGTGGAGTGCAGTGTGATGGAATGGAGTAGAAAGGAATGGAGTGGAATGGAGTGGAGTGGAATGGAATGGAATGGGGTGGAGTTCAGTGGAGTGTAATGCGAAGGAATGGAATGGAGTGGTGTGACATGGAATGGAATAGAGTGGATTCGAGATTAACGGAATGGAATGGAAAGGAATGGAATACAATGGAATGGAATCGAATGGAATGCATTGGATTTTAGTGGATTAGAATGGAATGGAGTGGAGTGGAATGGAATGGAATACAAGGGAATGGAATGGAATGGAATTGAATGGAATGGAATGGAATGGAGAGGAGTGGAGTGGAGTGGAGTG
>NW_026652439.1:46819-57945 GCF_009828535.3 Hylobates moloch
GAGTGGAGGGCAATGTAGTGGAATGGAGTAGAAGGGAAGGGAGTGGAATGACATGGAGAGGAGTGGAATGGAACGGAATGGAGTGGAGTGGAGTGGAGTGGAATGTGAAGGAATGGAATGGACCAAAGTGGAGTGGAGCCAAGTGGATTCGAGTGGAATGGAATGGAATGGAAAGAATGGAATGGAGTGGAAGAGAGTGTAGTGGAATGGGAAGGAAAGAAACGGAGTGGAGTGTAGTGGGGTGGCGTGAATTAGAGTGGATTCGAGTGGAATGGAATGGAATAGAACAGAATGCCATGGATTGGAGTTGAGTGCAGTGTAGTGGAATGGAATGGAATAGAATGGAATGGAATGGAATGGAAAGGAATGGAATTCAATGGAAGGAATGGAATAGAATTGAATGGAATGGAATTGAATGGAGTGGAGTGCAGTGGAACGGAGTAGAAAGGAATGGAATGGATTGGAGTGGAGAGGAGTGGAATGGAATGCAATGGAATGGAGTAGAGTGCGGTGGAGTAGAATGGAAAGGAAAGGAATGGAATCGAGTGGAGTGGAGGAGTGGTTTCGCAAGAAATGGAATGGACTGGAATAGAAAGGAGAGGAGTGGAGTGCAGTGGATTGGAGTTGAATGCAGTGGAGTGGAATGTTATGGAACGTAAGGGAAAGGAATGGGTTGGAATGCAATGGAATGGAAGAAAATGGAATGGGAAGAATTGCAGATTAGTGTAGTGTAGTGTAGTAAATTGGAGTAGAAAGGAATGGAATGTAGTGGAGTGGAGTGGGGTGAAGTTGAGTGGAATTGATTGGATTGGAATGGAGTGGAGTTGAGTGGAGTGGAATGGGAAAGAATGGAATGGAGTGGAGTGGTGTGGAGAGG
Source organism: Hylobates moloch (assembly GCF_009828535.3). Taxonomy (NCBI): domain Eukaryota; kingdom Metazoa; phylum Chordata; class Mammalia; order Primates; family Hylobatidae; genus Hylobates; species Hylobates moloch. The sequence continues at coordinate 47,697 of NW_026652439.1, forward strand.
TGTGGAGTTTAGTAGAGTGGATTCGAGTGCAATGTAATGGAATGGAATGGAATGCAGTGGATTACAGTGGAGCAGAGTGGAGTGGAATGCAATGGAATGTACTGGAATGTAATGTAATATAATGCAATGCAATGTAATGTAATGGATTGCAAAGGAATAGAATGGATTGGAATGTAAATGAATGGAATGGAAGGGAGGGGAGTGCCATGCAGTGTGGTATAATGGAGTAGAAAGGACCGGAGTGGAGTGGAGTTGAATGGAATGCTATGGATTGGAGTGGAGTGTCGTGGAGTAGAGTAGAATCGAGTGGAATGGAATGGAAATGAATGGAATGGAGTTGAATGGAATGCAGTGGATTGGAGTGGAGTAGAATGGAGTGGAGGGGAGTGTAATGGAAGAGAATGGAAGGGAGTGGAATGTAATGGAATGCAGTGAAACGGAATGTAATATAATTGAATAGAATGGAGTTCAGTGGAGTGCAGTGTAGTGGAATGATGTAGAAAGGAGTGGGGTGGACAGAAGTGGCGTGCAGGGGAATGGAGTGGAATGGAATGGAATGGAATGCTGTGTATTGGAGTGGAGTGGAGTGGAGGAGTGGAATTGAGTGGAATGGAAGGAAATGCAATGGAATGGAATGGATTACAATGGAATGGAATGGAAAGGAATGGAATGGAGTGGAATGGAATGGAGGGGAGAGGAGTGCAGTGTGGTGGAACGGAGTAGAGAGGAATGGAGTGGAGTGGAGAGGAGTTGAATGGAATGGAATTGTGTGGATATGAGTGGAGTGGAGTGGAGTAGAGTGGATTTGAGTGGAATGGAATGGAATGGAATTGAATGGAATACAGTGGATTGGAATGGAGTTGAATGGAGTGGAAAGGAGTGGAATGGAATAGAATGGAAAGTAGTGGAATGGATTGGAATGGAATGGAATGGAATGGAATGCAGGGGAGAGAGTGGAGTGGAATGGGAAGGAATGGAAAGCAGTTGAGTTGAGTGTATGTGAGTAGGAGGGATTCGAGAGGAATGGAATGAAATGGAATGGAATGGATGGAATGGAATGGAATGGAATGGAGTGGAAGAGAGTGTAGTGGAATGGGAAGGAAAGAAACGGAATGGAGTGGAGTGGGGTGGCATGGATTAGAGTGGAATCGAGTGGAATGGAATGGAATAGAATGGAATGCCGTGGATTGGAGTAGAGTGCAGTGTAGTGGAATGGAATGGAATGCAATGGAATGGAATGGAATGGAATGGAATGGAATGGAATGGAATGGAATGGAATGGAAAAGAATGGAATTCAATGGAAGGAATGGAATAGAATTGAATGGAATGGAATTGAAGGGAGTGGAGTGTAGTGGAACGGAGTAGAAAGAAATGGAATGGATTGGAGTGGAGAGGAGTGGAATGGAATGCAATGGAATGGAGTAGAGTGCAGTGCAGTAGAATGGAAAGGAAAGGAATGGAATCGAGTGGAGTGGAGTGGAGTAGAGTGGTTTCGTGAGAAATGGAATGGAATGGAATAGAGAGTACAGGAGTGGAGTGCAGTGGACTGGAGTTGAATGCATTGGAGTGGAATGTTATGGAATGTAAGGGAAAGGAATGGGATGGAATGCAATGGAATGGAACAAAACGGAATGGGAAGGATTGCAGTTTAGTGTAGTGTAGTGAATTGGAGTAGAAAGTAGTGGAGTGGAGTGGTGTGAAGTTGAGTGGAATTGATTGGATTGGAATGGAGTGGAGTGGAGTGGAGTGGAATGGGAAAGAATGGAATGGAGTGGAGTGGTGTGGAGAGGTGTGGAGTTTAGTAGAGCTGATTCGAGTGGAATGGAATGGAATGCAGTGGATTAGAGTGGAGCCGCGTGGAGTGGAATGAAATGGAATGTACTGGAATGTAATGTAATATAATGCAATGTAATGTAACGTAATGTAATGTAATCGATTGCAATAGAACGGAATGGATTGGAATGGAAAGGAATGGAATGGAATGGAAGGGATGGTAGTGCCATGCAGTGTGGTAGAATGGAGTAGAAAGGAACGGAGTGGAATGCAGTGGAGTTGAATGGAATGGAATGGAATGGTGTGGATTGGAGTGGAGTGTTGTGGAGTAGAGTGGAATTGAGTGGAATGGAATGGAAAGGAATGGAATGGAATCGAATGGAATGCAGTGGATTGGAGTGGAGTAGAATGGAATGGAGGGGAGTGTAATAGAATAGAATGGAAGGGAGTGGAATGGAATGGAATGCAGTGAAACGGAATGTAATATAATTGAATGGAATGGAGTTCAGTGGAGTGCAGTGTAGTGGAATGATGTAGAAAGGAGTGGAGTGGACAGAAGTGGCGTAGAGGGGAATGGAGTGGAATGGAATGGAATGGAATGCTGTGTACTGGAGTGGAGTGGAATAGAATGCAATGGAAGGGAATGCAATGGAATGGAATGGATTACAATGGAATGAAATGGAAAGGAATGGAATGGAGTGGAATGGAATGGTGGGGAGAGGAGTGCAGTGTGGTGGAATGGAAGAGGAATGGAGTGGAGTGGAGTGGAGTTGAATGGAATGGAATGGTGTGGATTGGAGTGGAGTGGAGTAGAGTGGATTCGAGTGGAATGGAATGGAATGGAATGGAATGGAATGGAATGGAATGGAATGGAATCAAATGGAATACAGTGAATTGCAGTGGAGTTGAATGGAGTGGAAAGGAGTGGAATAGAATAGAATGGAAAGTAGTGGAATGGATTGGAACGCAAGGAAACGGAATGGAATGGAGTGGAGAGAGTGGAGTAGAATGGGAAAGAATGGAAAGTAGTTGAGTGGAGTGTATGTGAGTAGGGTGGATTCGAGAGGAATGGAATGCAATGGAATGGAATGGAAAGGAATGGAATGGAATGGATGGAATGGAATGCAATGGATGGAATGGAATGCAATGGATGGAATGGAATGGAATGGAATGGAATGGAATGAAATGGAAAGGAATGGAATGGAATTAAGTGGACTGGGGTGGAGTGGAGTGGACTGGAGTGGAATGGAATGGAAGGAAATAGAATGGAATGGAATGGAATACAAAGGAACTGAATGGAATGGAGTGGAGTGGAGTGGAGCGGAATGGAATGGATTGGAGTTGATTGTAGTGCATAGTAGTGGAGTGGAATGGGAATGAATGGAATGGAGTGTAGTAGAGTGGAATCGAGTGGTATGGAATGCAGCAGATGGGAATGGAGTGCAGTGTAGTGGAATGGAATGGAGTGGAATGGAATAGAATGGAATGGAATGGATCGGAGTGGAGTGGAGTGCAGTGTAGTGGAATGCAGTAGAAAGGAATGGAGTGGAGTGGAGTGGAATGGAGTGTAATGGAGTTGAATCGAATGGTGTGGAGTGGAGTGGAGTGCTGTTGTATGGAATGGAGTGGGGATGAGTTCAGGTGAGTGGAATGGAATGAAATGAGATGGAAGGGAATGGAATGGAATGGAGAAAGGAAATGTGAGCTGTGATTCTGCCACTGCAATTTTGCCAGGGTGAAAGAGTGAGATCATGTCGACAGAAAGGAATGAAATGGAATTGTGTGCAATGGACTGAAATGGACTGCCATTGAGGGGAATGAATTAGAGGGGAGTGGAGTTGCTTTGAATGGAATGAAATGGAGTTGAGTGTAGTGGAGGGGAGTTGAGCACAGTGGAGTGGAAAGAAATGGGAAGGAATGGAATGGAATGGAGTGGTTAGGATTGGATAGGAGTGGAGTAGAGAGGATTCGAGTGAAATTGAATGGAATGGAAAGGAATTCAGTGGACTGGCTTAGAATAGAGCTGAAAGGAATGGAATGGAATGCAAAGGAATGGAATGGAATGGAGTGGAGTGCATTGTAGTAGAATGAAGTAGAAAGAGTGGAGAGGTGGAATGGAATGGAATGGAATGGAATGGAATGGAATGGAATGGAATGGAATGGAATGGAAGGAAATGGAACACTGTGGAGAGCAGTGCAGTGGAGTGGAATGGAATGGAATGGAAGGGAATGGAACGGAATGGAATGCAATGGAAAGGAATGGAATGAAGTGGAGTGGAGTGCAGTGTAGTGGAATGGAGTAGAAAGGAATGGAGTAGAGTGGAGTGGAATGGAATGGAATGGAGTGCAGTTGAGTGGAGTGGAGCTCAAAGGTAAGGAATGGAAAGGAGTGGAGTGGAGTATGGTGGATATTAGTGGAAAAGATTGGAATGGAATGGAATGGAATGGAACGGAATGGAATGGAATGGAATGCAATGGAACGGAGTAGAATGGAATGGAACAGAATGGAGTGGAGTGCAGTGTAATGGAATGCAGTGGATAGGAAAGGAGTGGAAGGGAGAGGAGTGGAGTGGAATGGAAAGGAATGGAATGTATTTTACTGGAGTATAGTGGAATGGAGGGTAATACAATGCAATGGAATGGAATGGAGTTCGGTAGAGAGGAGAGGAGTGGAATGGAATGGAATGGAATGGAATGCATGAGATTGGAGTGGAGTGGAATGGAATGGAAAGGAATAGAGTGGAATGGAATAGAAATGGGTGGATGCAAAGTAGTTGATTGCAGTAGAAATCAATGGAATGGAGTGCAGTGGATTGCAGTGGAGTGGAGAGGAATGGAGTGGAAAGGAATGGAATGGTGTGGAGAAGAGTGGAATGGAGAGGAGTGGATCGGATTGGAGTGGAGTGGAGTAGAGTGGATTCAAGTGGAATTGACCACAATTGAATAGAACGGAATGGAGTGGAATGGCATGGAATTCAGTGAATTGGAGTGGATTTTAGTGTAGTGCAAATGAATGGACAGGAAGGGGATGGAGTGGAATGGAATGCAATGGAATGGAATAGAATGCAATGGAGTGGAGTGGAGTCCAGTGTAGTGGAATAGAGGATAAAGAAATGGAGTGGAATGGAGTGGAATGGAACGGATGGAATTGAATGGATTGGACTAGAGTGGAGGGGAATGGAAAGAAATGGAGTAATATTCTGTGGATTGGAGTGTAGTGGAATGGCGTGGAAGACAATGGTTTGCAAGGGAATGGAATCTAGTGGAATGCAATGGAATGGAATGGAATGGAATGGAATGGAATGCAATGGAATGGAATGGAATTGAGTGGAGAGGAATGCAGTGTAGTGAAATGGATTAGAAAAAAATGGAATGGAGTGGAGAGGAGTTGGCTGGAATGGATTGGAGTTTAGTGGAGTGCAAGGGGAAGGAATGGAATGAAGAGGAGTGGAGTGGACTGGAGTGGAATCGAGTGGAAGGGAATGAAATGCAGTGGATTGGAGTGGAGTGGAGTCGAGTGGAATGGATAGGAATAGAAGGGAATGGAATGGAATGGAACTCAAAGGAAACAAATGGAATGGAAATGAATGGAATGGAGTTAAGTGGAGTGCAATGTACTGAAATGGAGTAGAAAGGAACAAAGTGTAGTGTAGTGTAGTGGAGTGGAATGGGAAGGAATGGAATGGAGTAGAAAGGAACAAAGTGTAGTGTAGTGGAGTGGAATGGGACCGAATGGAATGGAGTGGAGTGGATGGACATGGAGTGGAGTGGAGTACGGTGGATTCGAGTGGAATGGAAAGCAGTGGATTGGAGTGGAGAGGAGTGGAATGCAATGGATTGAAAAGGAATGGAATGGAATTAGAAGCAATGGAATGGAATGGAGTGGAGTGGGGAGGAGTGGAAGGGGAAGGAGTAGAGTGGAGTGGAGTGAAGTAGAGTGGATTCGAGTGGAATAGAACGGAATGGAATGGAGTGGAATGGAATGCAGTGGATTGCAGTGGGGTGCAGTGGAGTCGAGGGGAATGGAATGGAACGGAAGGGAATGAAATGGAATGGAACGCAATGAAATGGCATGGAATAGAATGAAATGGAATGGAGTGGATTGCAGTGAGGTGGAATGGAGTAGAAAGGAATGGAGTGTAGTGTAGTGGAGTGGAGGGGTGTGGAACGGAGTGGAGTAGAAGTGAACAGAATGAAATGGAATGGAGTGCAGTGGAGTGGAATGGAAAGGAATGGAATGGAGTGGAGTGGAGTGGATTTGAGTGTAAAGGAACGGAATTGAATGGAATGGAATGGAATGGAATGAAGTACATTGCAGTAGAGTGGAGTAGAGTGGAGAAGGGCGGATTCTAGTGGAATGAAATGGAATGGAATGGAATGTAGTGGATGGGAGTGGAGTGGAATGGAGTAGAAAGGAATGGAGTCGAGCGGAGCAGTGTGGAATGGAATGGAAAGGAATGGAATTGACAGGAGTTGAATGGAGCAGAATCATAAGGAAAGGAATGGCGTAGAGTGGAGTGGAGTGAAGTAGAGAGCATTTGAGTGGAATGGAATGGAATGGAATGCAATGGAACGGAAAGAAACGGAATCGAATGCAGTGGAGTGGAGTGGATTGGACTGGAGTGGAAAAGAGTCGAATGGAGAGGAATGGAATGGAGAGGAATGGAATGGAATGGAATGGAATGGAGTGGAGTGGAAACGGAAGGAATGGAATGGATTGGAGTGGAGTGGAGTGGATGAGAGTGAATTCGAGTGGAAAGGAATAGAATGAAATGGAATGCTGTGGATTGGAGTAGAGTGGAAGGAAATGGAATGGAAAGGAATGAAATGGAACGGAATGCAATGGAACAGAAAGGAACGGAATGGTATGGAATGAAATGGAATGGCATGGAGTGCAGTGCATTGGAGTGGAATGTGAAGGAACAGAATGGAGTGGAGGAGAGTGGAGTGTGGTGGAGTAGAGAGGATTCGAGTGGAAAAGAATGTAATGTAATGTAATGTAATGTAAAGGAATGTGATGCAGTAGATTTGAGTGGAGAGGAGTGGAATGGAATGTAATGGAAGGGAATGCAATGGAATGGAATTCAATGGAACAGAATGGGAAGGAATGGAATAGAATGAAATGGAGTGGAGTGGGGGGCAATGTAGTGGAAAGGAGAAGAAAGGAATGGTGTGGAGTGGAGTGGAAAGGACTGAAAACAAATAGAATGGAGTGGAGTGGTAGCAACTAGAATGGGAAGGAATCGAGTGGATTTTAGAGTAGTCGGGTGGAGTAGAGTGTATTTGAGTTAAATGTAATGGAATGCAATGAAATGCAAAGGAATGGAATGGAACGGAATGCACTGGATTGAAGTGGAATGGAGTGGAATGGATGGAATGGAAAGGAATGGAATGGAATGGAAAGGAATAGAACGTAATGGAATGGAATGGAGTGAACTGCAGTGCAGTGAATTGGAATGGAGTAGAAAAGAATGGAGTGGAGTGGAGAAGACTGGAGTGGAATGCAGTGGAATGGAATGGAAAGGAATGGAATCTAGTGGAATGGAGTGAAGTGGAGTGGAATGGAAATGAATGGAAAGGATTGGAAAGGAATGGAATGCAATGGAACGGAATTGAGTGGAATGGAATGTAATGGAGTGGACTGGAGTACAGTGTAGTGGAATGGAGTAGAAAGAAACTAAATGGAGTGGATTGAAGTGGAGTGCAATGGAATGGAATGGTATATAATGGGGTGGAGTGGGGAAGAGTGGAATGGGAAGGAATATAATGGAGTGGAGTGGAGTGGAGTTGAGTTGCGTGGATTCGAGTGTAACAGAAAGGAATGGAAAGGAATGGAATGGAAGAGAATGGAATGGAATGGAAGGGAATGGAATGGAATTGAATACAATTGAACAGAATGGAAAGGAATGGAATGGAATGGAATGGAGTGGAGTGGAGCACAGCGTAGTGGAATGGAGTAGAAAGGAATGGAGTGGAGTCGATTGGAATGGGAAGGATTGGAATGGAATGGATTGGAGTGGAGTGGAGTAGAATGGGAAGGAATGGAAAGGAGTGGAGTGTATTGGAGTGGAGTACAGAGGATTCGAGTGGAATGGGACGGAATTGAAGGGAATGGACTGGAATGGAAAGAAGTGGAGTGCAGTGGAGTGCTGTGAAGTGGAAGGGAGAAGAAAGGAATGGAAAGGAGTGTAGTGGAATGGAATAAAATGGAATGCAGTGGATTGGAGTGGGGTGGAGTGGCATGGAAATGAAAGGATAGGATCGGAAAGGAATGGAATGCAATGGAACGGAATTGAGTGGAATGGAATGGAATGCACTGGAGTGCAGTGTAGTGGAATGGAGTAGACATTGAGTGGAATGGAATGAAATGGAATGGAATGGAATGATATGTAATGGAGTGGAGTGGGGAGGAGTAGAATGGGAAGGAATAGAGTGTAGTGGAGTGGAGTGGTGTTGAGTTACATGGATTCGAGGGAAAAAGAAAGGAATGGAATTGATGGGAATGGAAGGGAATGGAATGCAATGGAATTCAACGGAATAGATGGAATGGAATGGAATGGAGTGGAGTGGAGTGCAGTGTAGTGGAAAGGACTAGAAAGGAATGGAGTAGAGTCAAGTACAATGGGAAGGATTGGAATGCAATGGATTCGAGTGGAGTGGAGTGGAATGGGAAGGAATTTAAAGGAGTGGAGTGGATTGCTGTGGAGTGGAGTAGAGAGGATTCGAATGAAATGGAATGAAATGGAAAGGAAGGAATGGAATGGAATGGAATGGAATGGAATGGAATGGAATGGAATGGAGTGGAGGGGAGTGCTGTGAAGTGGAATGGAGTACAAAGGAATGGAATGGATTGGAGTGGAATGGAATAAAATGTAATGGATTGCAATGTATTGGAGTGGAGAGGAGTGGAGTGGAATGGGAGGGAATGGAATGGAGAGGGCTGGAGTGGACTGGAATGGAGTGGAATGGAAAAGAAGGGAATCTAATGGAATACAATGCAATGGTATGGAATGGAATGGAATGGAATGGAATGGAATGGAATGGAATGGAATGGAATGGAATGAAATGGAATGGAGTGGAGAAGAATGCAGTGTAGCTCAATGCAGAAGAAAGGAATGGAGTGGAGTGGAGTTGAATGGAAGTCAAAAAAAATAATGGAGTGGAGTGGAGCGTAATGGGAGGAGTGGAAGGGAGTAGGGTGGAGTGGAGTGGATTGGAGTGGAGTAGAGTGGATAAGAGTGGAATTGAATGGAATGGGATGGGATACAATGGAATAGAATGGAATGCTGTTTATTGGAGTGTAGTGGAGTGGAATGGAATGGAATGGAAGGGAATGGAATGGAATGCAATGCAATGGAACAGAATGGAATGGAATGGAATGGCATGGAATGGAATGGAAAGGAGTGGAGTGGAGTGCAGTGAAGTGGAATTCACTAGAAAGGAATGGAGTGGAGTGGAGTGGAACGGAATGGAATGGAGTGGAACGGAAATGAATGGAACGAAATGGAATGCAGTGGATTTGATTGGAGTGGAGTGGAATGGAATGGAAGGGAATTGATTGGAATGGAATCAATGGAACAGAATGGAATGGAATTGAATGGAGTGGAATGCAGTGCAGTGCAGTGGAATGGAGCAGAAATGTCTGGAATGGAGTAGACTGCAGCGGAGTGGAATGGAGTGGAAAGGAATGGAATGGAAAGCAATGGAATGGAATGGAATGGAGTGGAGTTGATTTGAATGGGAAGGAATGGAATGGAGTGGAGTGGAGTGGAGTTGAGTGGATTTGAGTGGAAAAGAATGGAATGGAGTGGAATAGAATGAAATGGAACAGACTGGAATTGAATCAAATGGAGTGGAGTGGATTGCTGTGTAGTAGAATGAAGCAGAAACGAATGGAGTGGAGAGAGGTGGCGTTTATTTTAATGGTATGGAATTAAATGTAGTGGATTTTAGTGGAGTGGAGTGGGAAGGAATGGAATGGAGTGGAGTAGAGTGGCGATGAGTGGATTCGAGCGGAAAGGAATGGAATGGAAGGGAATGGAATGGAATGGAATAGAATGCAGTGCATTGGAGTGGAGTGGAATGGAATGGAATGGAATGGAATGGAAAGGAATGGATTGGAACGGAATGCAATTGAAAAGAAGGGAATGGAAAGGTATGGAATGGAGTGGAACACAGTGCAGTGGAGTGGAGTGGAGTAGAAAAGAATGGAGAGGAGTGGAGTGGAGTACAGTTGAATGGAATGGATTGGAATGGAATAGAATGGAGTGTATTTGAATGGGAAGGAATGGAATGGAGTGGTGTGGAGTGGAGTGGATTCAAGTGGAAAAGAATGGAATGCAATGGAATGGAATAGTATGGAATTGAATTCAGTGCATTGGAGACGGGTGGAGTGGAGTGAAATGGACTCTATAGGAAAGGAATGGAATGGAATGGAATGGAATGGGATGCAATGGAATGGACTGGTATTGAATGG
>NW_026652440.1:0-57888 GCF_009828535.3 Hylobates moloch
TAGGTTAGCATAGATGGACGATGACCCTGCAATGTGTAGAAAATCCCTAAGGTTGACCACTGTCAGTGGGAACCACCCCAGATGTGTCAGAAGCACCACAGGCATGCTCACTCCTCCATTCACTGGAGCTGTGTAGGGTGGAAAGGAAACCCAAATCAAGACCCGCTGTTGCTTTAGTTCTTTTATTGTATGTCACAATCCAATGTGTCTCCACTTAAATTCAGATTTTTTGATAGATGGTCAGACCAGCTGCAGGCCCTTTGTGCCAGAAGTCTTGATCTTTAATTTTATTATTATTATACTTTAAGTTTTAGAGTACATGTGCACAATGTGCAGGTTTGTTACATATGTATACATGTGTCATGTTGGTGTGCTGCACCCATTAACTCATCATTTAGCATTAGGTATATCTCCTAATGCTATCCCTCCTCCTTCCCCCTACCCCACAACTGTCCCCGGTGTGTGATGTTCCCCTTCCTGTGTCCATGTGTTCTCATTGTTCAGTTCTCAAGTATGAGTGAGAACATGAGGTGTTTGGTTTTTTGTCCTTGTGTTAGTTTGCTGAGAATGATGGTTTCCAACTTCATCCATGTCCCTACAAAGACATGAACTCATCATTTTTTATGGCTTCATAGTATTCCATGGTGTGTATGAGCCACATTTTCTTAATCCAGTCTATCATTATTGGATATTGGGTTGGTTCCAAGTCTTTGCTATTGTGAATAGTGCCGCAATACACATACGTGTGCATATGTCTTTATAGCAGCATGATTTATAATCCTTTGGTTATATACCCAGTAATGGGATGGCTGGGTCAAATGGTATTTCTAGTTCTAGGTCCCTGAGGAATCTCCACGCTGACTTCCACAATGGTTGAACTAGTTTACAATCCCACCAATGGTGTAAAAGTGTTCCTGTTTCTCCACATCCTCTCCAGCACCTGTTGTTTCCTGACTTTTTAATGATCGCCATTCTAACTGGTGTGAGATGGTATCTCATTGTGATTTTGATTTGCATTTCTCTGATGGCCAGTGATGAGCATTTTTTCATGTGCCTTTTGGCTGCATAAATGTTTTCTTTTGAGAAGTGTCTGTTCATATCCTTCACCCACTTTTTGATGGGGTTGTTTTTTTCTTATAAATTTGTTTGAGTTCATTTCCTGTTCACTCTGATGGTAGTTTCTTTTGCTGTGAAGAAGCTCTTTAGTTTAATTAGATCCAATTTGTCAGTTTTGGCTTTTGTTGCCATTGCTTTTGGTGTTTTAGACATGAAGTCCTTGCCCATGCCTATGTCCTGAATGGTATTGCCTAGGTTTTCTTCTAGTTTTTTTATGGTTTTAGGTCTAACATGTAAGTCTTTAATCCATCTTCAATTAATTTTTGTATAAGGTGTAAGGAAGGGATCCAGTTTCAGCTTTCTCCATATGGCTAGCCAGTTTTCCCAGCACCATTTATTAAATAGGGAATCCTTTCCCCATTGCTTGTTTTTGTCAGTTTTGTCAAAGATCAGATATTTGTAGATGTGCAGCATTATTTCTGAGGGCTCTGTTATGTTCCATTGGTCTGTATTTCTGTTTTGGTACCATTACCATGCTGTTTTGGTTACTGTAGCCTTGTAGTATAGTTTGAAGTCTGGTATCGTGATGCCTCCAGCTTTGTTCTTTTGGCTTACGATTGACTTGGTAATGCGGGCTCTTTTTTGGTTCCGTATAAACTTTAAGGTAGTTTTTTCCAATTCTGTGAAGAAAGTAATTGCTAGCTTGATGGGGATGGCATTGAATCTATAAATTACTTTGGGCAGTATGGCCATTTTCATGATATTGATTCTTCCTATCCATGAGCATGGAATGTTCTTCCTTTTGTTTGTGTCCTCTTCTATTTCGTTTAGCAGTGGTTTGTAGTTCTCCTTGAAGAGGTACTTCACATCCCTTGTAAGTTGGATTCCTAGGTATTTTATTCTCTTTGAAGCAGTTGTGAATGGGAGTTCCCTCATGATTTGGCTCTCTGTTGGTCTGTTATTGGTGTATAAGAATGCTTGTGATTTTTGCACATTGATTTTGTATCCTGAGACTTTGCTGAAGTTGCTAATCAGCTTAAGGAGATTTTAGGCTAAGACAATGGAGTTTTCTAGATATACAATCATGTCATCTGCGAACAGGGATAATTTGACTTCTTCTTTTCCTAATTGAATAGTCTTTTCTTCTTTCTCCTGCCTGATTGTCCTGGCCAGAACTTCCAACACTAGGTTGAATAGGAGTGGTAAGAGAGGGCATCCCTGTCTTGTGACAGTTTTCAAAGGGAATGCTTCCAGTTTTTGCCCATTCAGTATGATTTTGGCTGTGGGTTTGTCATAGATAGCTCTTATTATTTTGAGATATGTCCCATCAATTCCTAATTTATTGAGAGTTTTTAGCATGAAGCGTTGTTGAATTTTGACAAAGGCCTTTTCTGCATCTATTGAGATAATCATGTGGTTTTTGTCTTTGGTTCTGTTTATATGCTGGATTACGTTTATTGATTTGCGTATGTTGAAACAGCCTTGCATCCCAGGGATGATGCCCACTTGATCATGGTGGATAAGCTTTTTCATGTGCTGCTGGATTTGGTGTGCCAGCATTTTACTGAGGATTTTTACATTGATGTTCATCAGGGATATTGGTCTAATATTCTCTTTTTTTGGTTGTGTCTCTTCCAGGCTTTGGTATCAGGATGATGCTGGCCTCATAAAATGAGTTAGGGAGGATTCCCTCGTTTTCTATTGATTGGAATAGTTTCAGAAGGAATGGGACCAGCTCCTCCCTATACCTCTGGTAGAATTGTGCTGTGAATCCGTCTGGTACTGAACTTTTTTTGGTTGGTAGGCTATTAATAATTGCTTCAATTTTAGAGTCTGTTACTGGTCTATTCAGAGATTCAACTTCTTCCTGGTTTAGTCTTGGGAGGGTGTATGTGTCCAGGAATTTATCTGTTTCTTCTAGATTTTCTAGTTTATTTGCATATAGGTGTTTATAGTATTCTCTGATGATAGCTTGTATTTCTGTGGGATCAGTTATGATATCCCATTTATCTTTTTTTTTTGCACCTATTTGATTCTTCTTTGTTTTCTTCTTTATTAGTCTTGCTGGTGATGTATCAATTTTGTTGATCTTTTCAAAAAACCAGCTCCTGGATTCATTGATTTTTTTAAGGTTTTTTTGTGTCTCTATATCCTTCAGTTCTGCTCCGATCTTTGTTATTTCTTGCCGTCTGCTAGCTTTTGAATGTGTTTGCTCTTGCTTCTCTATTTCTTTACATTGTGATGTTACGGTGTCCATTTTTTATCTTTCCTGCTTTCTGTTGTGGGCATTTAGTGCTATAAATTTCCCTCTATACACTGCTTTGAATGTGTCCCAGAGATTCTGGTATGTTGTGTCTTTGTTCTCACTGGTTTCAAAGAACATCTTTATTTCTGCCTTCATTTCATTATGTACCCAGTAGTCATTCAGGAGCAGATTGTTCAGTTTCCATTTATAATTTCTATTCTTTTCCATTTGCTGAGAAGTGCTTTGCTTCCAACTATGTGGTTAATTTTGGAATAAGTGCGATGTGTTGCTGAGAAGAATGTATATTCTGTTGATTTGTGGTGGAGAGTTCTGTAGCTGTGTATTAGGTCTGCTTGGTGCAGAGGTGAGTTCAATTCCTGGATATCCTTGTTAACTTTCCGTCTCATTGATGTGTCTAATGTTGACAGTGGGGTGTTAAAGTCTCCCATTATTATTGTGTTGGAGTCTAAGTCTCTTTGTAGGTCTCTAAGGACTTGCTTTATGAATATGGGTGCTCCTGTATTGGGTGCATATGTTGTTAGGATAGTTAGCTCTTCTTGTTGAATTGATCCCTTTACCATTATGTAATGGCCTTCTTTGTCTCTTTTGATCTTTGTTGGTTTAAAGTCTGTTTTATCAGAGACTACGATTGCAACACCTGCTTTTTTTTGTTTTCCATTTGCTTGGTAGATCTTCCTCCATCCCTTTATTTTGAGCCTATGTGTGTCTCTGCTCGTGAGATGGGTCTCCTGAATACAGCAGACTGGTGGGTCTTGACTCTTTATCCAATTTGCCAGTCTGTGTCTTTTAATTGGAGCATTTAGCCCATTTACATTTAAGGTTAATATTGTTATGTGTGAATTTGATCCCGTCATTATGATGTTAACTGGTTATTTTGCTCATTAGTTGATGCAGTTTCTCCCTAGCATTGATGCACTTTCCAATTTGGCATGTTTTTGCAGTGGCTGGTACCAGTTGTTCCTTTCCATATTTAGCGCTTCTTTCAGGAGCTCTTTTAGGGCAGGCCTGGTGGTGACAAAATCTCTCAGCCTTTGCTTGTCTGTAAAGTATTTATTTCTCCTTCACTTATGAAGCTTAGTTTAGCTGGATATGAAATTCTGGGTTGAAAATTCTCTTCTTTAAGAATGTTGAATGTTGGCCCCCACTCTCTTCTGGCTTGTAGTTTCTGCAGAGAGATCAGCTGTTAGTCTTATGGGCTTCCCTTTTTGGATAACTTGACCTTTCTCTCTGGCTGTCCTTAACATTTTTTCCTTCATTTCAACTTTGGTGAATCTCACAATTATGTGTCTTGGAGTTGCTCTTCTCAAAGAGTATCTTTGTGGTGTTCTCTGTATTTCCTGAATCTGAATGTTGGCCTGCCTTGCTAGGTTGGGGAAGTTCTCCTGGATAATATCCTGCAGAATGTTTTCCAACTTGGTTCTATTCTCCCCATCACTTTCAGGTACACCAATCAGACGTAGATTTGATCTTTTCACATAGTCCCATATTTCTTGGAGGCTTTGTTTATTTCTTTTTACTCTTTTATCTCTAAACTTCTCTTATCACTTCATTTCGTTCATTTGGTCTTCTGTCACTGATGTCCTTTCTTCCAGTTGATCAAATCAGCTACTGAAGCATGTGCATTCATCACGTAGTTCTCGTTCCATGGTTTTCAGCTCCATCAGGTCCATCAGTGTAGAGAATTTAAGGACTTGTCTACACTGGTTATTCGAGTTAGCCATTTGTCTAATCTTTTTTCAAGGTTTTTAGCTTCTTTGTGATAGGTTTGAACTTCCTCCTGTAGCTTGGAGAAGTTTGATCATCTGATGCTGTCTTCTCTCAACTCATCAAAGTCGTTCTCTGTCCAGCTTTGTTCCATTGCTGGTAAGGAGCTGCATTCCTTTGTAGGAGGAGAGGCACTCCAATTTTTAGAATTTTCAGCTTTTCTGCTCTCTTTTTTCCCCACCTTTGTGGTTTTATCTACCTTTGATCTTTGATGATGGTGACGTACACATGAGATTTTGGTGTGGATGTCTTTTCTGTTTGTTAGTTTTCCTTCCAACAGTCAGTACACTCAGCTGCAGGTCTGTTGGAGTTTGCCAGAGGTCCACTCCAGACCCTGTTTGCCTGGGTATCAGCAGTGAAGGCTGCTGAAAAGCTAATATTGCTGAACAGCAAATGTTGCTGCCTGATTGTTTCTCTGGACGTTTCATCTCAGATGGGTACCTGATCATATGAAGTGTCAGCCCCTACTGGGGGTGCCTCCCAGTTAGGCTACTGAGGATTCAGGGACCCACTTGAGGAGGGAGTCTGTCTGTTCTCAGATCTCAGACTCCATGCTGGGAGAACCACTTCTCTCTTAAAAGCTGTCAGACAGGGACATTTAAATCTGCAGAGGTTTCTGCTGCCTTTTGTTCGGCTATGCCCTGCCCCCAGAGGTGGAGTCTACAGGGGCAGGCAGGCCTCCTTGGGCTGTGGTGGGCTGCACCCAGTTTGAGCTTCCCAGTCACTTTGTTTACCTACTTAAGCCTCAGCAATGGCAGGTGCCCCTCTCCCAGCCTCACTGCTGCCTTGCAGTTCGATCTCAGACTGCTGTGCTAGCTATGAGCGAGGCTCAGTGGGCTTGGGACCCTCCAAGACTGGCGTGGGATATAATCTCCTGGTGTGCCGTTTGCTAAGACCATTGGAAAAGCACAATATTAGGGTGGAAGTGACCCGATTTTCCAGGTGCTGTCTGTCACACCTTTACTTGGCTAGGAAAGGGAATTCCCTGACTCCTTTCACTCCCTGGGTGAGGCAATGCCTCACCCTGCTTCGGCTGACACTTGGTGCATTGCAGCCACTGTCCTGCACTCACTGTCTGACAAGCCCCAGTGAGATGAACCCTGTACCTAGTTGGAAATGCAGAAATCACCCATCTTCTATGTCGCTCATGCTGTAATCTGTAGACTGGAGCTGTTCCTGTTCACCCATCTTGGAACTGCTGCCCACATTATTTTTGTTTGTTTTGAGTTTGAGTCTCGCTCTGTCACCCAGGCTGGAGTGCAGTGTCATGATCTCAGCTCACTGCAAGCTCTGCCTCCTGGGTTCATATCATTCTCCTGCCTCAGCCTCCCAAGCAGCTGGGACTACAGGCACCTGCCACCACGCCTGGGTAATTTTTTGTATTTTTAGTAGAGACGGCATTTCACTGTGTTAGCCAGGATGGTCTCGATCTCCTGACCTCGTGATCCACCCACCTCAGCCTCCCAAAGTGCTGGGATTACAGGCGTGAGCCACCACACCTGGCCAATGAAACATTATTGTTGGAATAATATAGTTCATAGATTTTAATGATAAACTTGGGGGAT
Source organism: Hylobates moloch (assembly GCF_009828535.3). Taxonomy (NCBI): domain Eukaryota; kingdom Metazoa; phylum Chordata; class Mammalia; order Primates; family Hylobatidae; genus Hylobates; species Hylobates moloch. The sequence continues at coordinate 6,652 of NW_026652440.1, forward strand.
GTGTTAGTTGCCATCAGATTCAGGTGAGTAGAACACATACATGGAAACAAAAATTGAAGAAGCTTGAAATGAGGCAGAAATGTATATCTTCTTTATATCAAAGAATTCTGGATGTAGGTAGTCCAATATGGAGGGAATAATTCCCTACTCACCAAGGACCCAAACTCTCCATATCTTTACACTCTACAATATTATTATATGTCTTCAATTCTTAACATTGCTTCATGTTCCAAAATGGCTGCTGAATCTACAGTCTTTATATCTGCTTTGCAGGCAGGAAGAAGAGGGAAAAACAAAAGGAAACACCTCTTAGCTGAGTCAGCATTACTTGTAGAACCTTCCTAGAAGAAACACCCTACTAGCTAGATACATGGAGCATGGAAAATGTAGTCTTTTAACTAGACAGCCTAACCAAAATATTGGTGAGAATTACATCCTAACCAAAATGTTGGTTCAGGAATATGGCTATTGATTAGGCAGCTTCAGCCTCTGTCAAAGGAGTAAAGTAGTATTTTTATGAAGCCAGAGAGGAGACACTTTGAAGTCTGTTGGCCTCTTTCAGTCATTGTCTTTTTCTTACATAAATAGTTTCTTAATGCAAATACTTGGTTCTTTTTATGTTATGACAGAATCATCCTATGAACAAGTAATATGTTGTGCAAGATGACATATTGCTGGCTTCTGTTAAAATGGTACTGCTACCCTCAACATGGGTAGTGAGATTGAATGGACACTGGGAAGGCTCATCAGACCAAAACCACTCATAATGTATTGCCTGAAGTGTCCATCATAAAAGTTATTGCTTCTGCATCAAGATGATGTGCTTTTAAAAAAACTCACTTAAACTGAGTATGTCTTAACCATTATGCCATTCAATTCCATTAATCCATTTCTCTGTATTATTTTATCAAATATTGTCATGGAAAATATAGTACGAGGCTCTGAGGGAATAGAAACGGGTTAGGTACATTTCCAAGAGGTAGATGGGAGAGAAGTTGAAGGCAGGGTGTGAAAACAAGGGTGAATTTGGGAGAATCCACCTAGTGAGACAGAGTATGTAATAATAATTTCATTTCTGAATAAATGAATGAATGAAATAAAAATACATGCACAGAATAACTTCTCAATAAACCTTTCTGGTCGACTATCAGATAAATGCATGAAGAGACAGATGAATGTATGAATAAATCCTCAAAGGTGAATTTTATCAATGATGATTCTTTTATTTCTTCATGCCACTATCCTTGCTGGTATGTGTGCTTCCTATAGCCATCGTTGAGAGTTACTGATTATGCTAAATATTAGAGTAACAAATACAAAAAGGACACTCAGAACCATAGATCACATCCCAGACTAAGGGATGGAAGCACCCATGAGGCTGGCCAGAGAAGTAACAATTGGGTTATTACTATCAGCTTTAACATGTAATTCTTTCATCCAGCACTGAAACAGAGAGACACTCAAAATATAAACATTCAGCATAAGACTAACAGACAAAGACTTTCCTCTCTTGACTATGATCAAATGGGTGTTTTCAACTTAACTGTGCAGTATATCATAACTTTGAGTAGGACTTCCTTTTGTGTCCTGGAGGCTGCAGAGAATAATAGTTAAACACATAAGTTATGGTTTCAGGAAAATTTGAATTCAAATGCTGCATCTCCACTTACTAGTTCCATAGCCTTGAGCAAGTTACTTAACTGTTTCATATCTAAGCTGCCCCATCTTTAAAATGGGAGGAATGCTATTGCCTACCTTGTAAGTAATTGTGAGGATTAGTTGAGGACTCAATGATATCAGCCACCGTTATTAGTCATTATGTGCGGGGATCGTGAGGGACTGTATAAGCCAGAGTTCTTCTGAGAAACAGAACCATTAGGAGACATATATGAGAGAGAGACTTATTTCAAGGAATTAGCTTATGCAACGTTGGGAGCTAACCAGTCTACATCCGTAGGGCAAACTGGCAGGCTGGAAAGTCAGTTGTGTTGGTGTTGCAGTCTTGAGTCGGTAGGCTGGGAACTGGGGCGGGATTTATATGTTGCAGTCGTGAGTCAGAATTGCTGCTTTCCTGGGAAATCGTAGTCTTGGCTCTGAAAGCCTTCAACTGATTGAATGAGGCCTACCCACATTATGGAAACAAATATGCTCTACTTAAAGTCAACTGATTTAAATGTTAATCACATCTAAAAATATTTTCATAGCGACATATAGACTGGCGTTTGATGAAACAACTAGGTGCCATAGCCTCACCAAGTTGACACATAAAATTAACTATCACAGGGACACAATAAATATGCCCATCCACACCCACATTCTTCGCACAGAAACAAGACACAAGAGTTGCAGATTGGAAAGTGCAACTCTAACCTGTATGACAGATAAAGACTAGAATGGAAGCTGTGGTTTGTATTTGCAGGATTCAACGGTTTCAGGTACTCCCACCCTCAGCCCTCTGTCAGGTAGATTCACACAACCAACCCAGGCAGTGGTGCCACATAAGACTTACAGCATGGAGAAGCTGGCAAGAACTCACGTTTCTGCTGATGACTTAATATCAGATGATGACTTAACATCAGAGAGGACAGAAAGAAAGAGCTAGTATTTTTTTCTGAAATTTTCCAACCAGATAAGGCCCTCTCCTTGCTAAGGTAGAGAAAGTGATGTCACAGGTGAAGCCCCACTGTTTCTGTCAATTGCACTCTTTCACAGAAAGGAACTATCATGAGCCAAGAAGAAACATTTCCCTCAGTATCCTCCTCTCCTCACTACCGCCATTGTTTTTATCACCAGCAGGCTGTACTGTTTATATTTCTTGTTGGGACCCTCAAAGACTTAGCCTCTGAAATTGAAACTCTGGAGGGTTCTGAGGCTTCCAAAACCTAAGGAAATTTTCCAAGACATATCGAGAAGTACAATCCTATATTCAACCAATGGCATATTTCCCCTATCCTAGAAATCACCCTCCTTCCCCATCCCCACAAAACTTCAGTTGGGAACCAGCTGGAGTTTATAGCACCAGGCTTAGTGTGGATCTCTTGACACCTCTGAAACAAGTTCCCCGTCACATGGGAAAACTGCTCTGTCCTTCCACACCAGTCTTTGGAGCCTCTGCCAGCTTGATGCTGAAGAACCCTGACATCCCCCAGGTAGGGGACAGCTGAGACTCCCAGAAGCTTCATCATCATTGGGATGGTGAGCCCCAACATATTCATCATCGGGGTGGTGATTACCAAAAGATTCATCATTGGGGTGGTGACTCCCAGAAGCTTCATAATCGGGGTGCTGATTCCCAGAGGCTTCATCATCAGGTTGGTGATTCCCAGAAGCTTCATCATCGGGGTGGTGAATCCCAGAAGCTTCATCATCAGGGTGGTGTGTCCCAGAAGCTTAATCATTGTGGTGGTGATTCCCAGAATCTTCATCATCGTGGTGGTGACACCCAGAAGCTTCATCATCAGGGTTGTGACTCCCAGAAGCTTAATCATCGGTGTGGTGATTCCCAGAAAGTTCATCCTCGGGGTGGGGACTTCCAGAATCTTCATCATCATTGCGGTGGTGACTCCCAGAAGGTTCATCATCATCGGGGTGGTGACTCCCAGAAGGTTCATCATCATCGCCATGGTGACTCCCAAGAGCTTCATCATCATCCGGATGGTGACTCCCAGAGGATTCATCATCATCGCCATGGTGACTCCCAGGAGCTTCATCATCATCCGGATGGTGACTCCCAGAGGATTCATCATCATCGGGGTGGTGACTCCCAGAAGCATCATCATCGGGGTGGTCCTTCCCAAAATCTTCATCATAGGGGTGGCGACTCCCAGAAGTTTCATCATCAGGGTGTTCATTCCCAGAATCTTCATCATCGGGGTGGTGAATTCCAGAAGATTTATCATTGGGATGGTGACTCTGAAACTTCATCATCGGGTTGGTGATATCCAGAAGCTTCGAAATCGGCGTGGTGACTCCCAGAAGCTTCATAGTCGGGTTGGTGACTCCCAGGAACTTCATCATCAGGATGGTGATTCTCAAGTTTCATCATCGTGGTGGTGACTCCCGGAAGCTTCATCGTCAGGGTGGTGACTCCCAGAAGCTTTATCATCATCAGGGTGGTGAATCTCAGAAAATTCATCATCATTGTGGTGGTGAATACCAGCAGCTCCATCATCGGGATGCCGATTACCTGAAGCTTCATCATCGGCGTGGTGACACCCAGGAGCTTCATCATCGTGGTGGTGAATCTCAGAAGCTTCTGCATCGGGGTTGTGACTCTCAGAAGCTTCATCATCATCGGGTTGGTGACTCCCTGAAGCTTCATCATCAGGGTGGTGATTCTCAGAAGCTTCATAATCGTTATGGTGACTCCCAAAAGCTTCATCATCGGGGTGGTGGCTCTCAGAAGCTTCATCATCATTCGCGTGGTGACTCCCAGAATCTTCCTCATCATCTGCGTGGTGACTCCCAGAAGCTTCCTCATTATCGGGGTGGTGATTCCCAGAAGCATCATCATCAGGGAGGTGACTCCCATGAGATTCATCATCATCGGGGTGGTGACTCCCAGAAGATTCATCATCATCGGGGTGGTGACTCCCAGAAGAATCATCATCGTGGTTGTGCTTCCCAAATCTTCCTCATCGGGGTGGTGACTCCCAGAAGTTTCATGATCAGGGTGTTGATTCCCAGAAGCTTCATCATTGGGTAGTGACTCCCAGAAGTTTCATCATCGGGGTTTTGATTCCCAGAAGCTTCATCCTCAGGATGGTGAATTGTAGAATCTTCATCATTGGGGTGGTGAATCCCAGAAGTTTTATCATTGGGGTGGAGACTCTCAGAAGCCTTATCATTGGGGTGATGACTCCCAGAGGCTTCATCATCATCTGGGTGGTGACTCCCAGAAGCTTCATCATCGGGGTGGTGACTCACTGAAGCTTCATCATCGGGGTGGTGACTCCCAGAAGCTTCATCATCATCGGGATGGTGATTCCCAGAAGCTAAATCATCACCACGGTGGTGACTCCCAGAATCTTCATCATCGGGGTGGTGAATCCCAGAAGTTTCATCATCGGGTTGGAGACTCCCAGAAGCCTTATCATTGGGGTGGTGACTCTCAGAAGCTTCATCATCATCGGGGTGTTGACTCTCAAAACCATCATCTTCGGGATGGTGATTCCCAGAATGTTCCTCATTGGGGTCGTGACTCCCAGAAGCTTCGTCATCAGGGTGGTGACTCCCTATATCTTCATCATTTGGGTGGTGATTCCCAGAAGCTTCATCATCGGGGTGGTGTTTCCCAGAAGTTTCATCACCGTGGTGGTGAATCCCAGAAGCTTCATCATTGGGGTGTTGATTCTCAGAAGCCTCATCATCATGGGGGTGGTGACTTCCTGAAGCTTCATTATCAGGGTGGTGATTTCCTGAAGCTTCATCATCGTTGTGGTGATTCCCAGAAAATTCGTCATTGGGTTGGTGACTCCCAGAAGCTGCATCATCAGGGTGTTGACTCCCAGAAGCTTAATCATCGGGGTGGTGATTCCCAGAAAGTTCATCCTCGGGGTGAGGACTCCCAGAACCTTCATCATCCTCAGGGTGGTGACTCCCAGAAGCTTCATCATCAGTGCGGTGACACCCAGAAGCTTCATCTTCATCGCCATATGACTCCCAGAAGCTCCATCATCATCGGGGTGGTGACTCCCAAAAGATTCATCATCATCGTAATGGTGATTCGCAGAAGCTTCGTCATCGAGGTGGTGACTCCCAGAGGCTTCATCATCAGGATGCTGACTCCCAGAAGCTTCATTATTGGGGCGGTGACTCTCTGAAGCTTCATCATTGGGGTGGTGACTTCCAGAAGCTTCATCATCATCATGGTGGTGACTGCCAGAAGTTTCATCATCATTGGAGAGGTGACTCCCAGAAGCTTCATCATCATAGGGGTGGTGATTCCCAGAAGATTCGTAATCATCGGGGTGGTGACTCCCAGAAGCCTCATGATCATGGTGGTGCTTCACAAAATATTCACAATTGGGGTGGCGACTCCCAGAAGTTTCATCATCGGGGTGGTGAATCCCAGAATCTTCATGATCGGGGAGGTGATTCCCAGAAGCTTCATCATCGGTGTGGGGACTCCCAGAAGCTTTATCATCGGGGTGGTGACTCCCAGAAGCTTCGTCATCATCGTGGTGGTGACTGCCAGAAGTTTCATCATCATCGTGGAGGTCACTCCCAGAAGCTTCATCATCATAGGGGTGGTGATTCCCAGAAGATTCATAATCATCGGGGTGGTGACTCCCAGAAGCATCATGATCATGGTGGTACTTCACAAAATATTCATTATCGGGGTTGTGACTCCCAGAAGTTTCATCATCGGGGTGGTGATTCCCAGAAGATTCATCATCGGGTAGGTGTCTCCCAGAAGCTTCATCATCGGGGTTTTGACTCCCAGCAGCTTCATCATAGGGGTGGTGAATCCCAGAATCTTCAACATTGGGGAGGTGATTCCCAGAAGCTTCGTCATCTGGGTGGTGACTCACAGAACCTTCATCATTGGGGTGGTGTCTCCTAGAATCTTCATCATCATCGTGGGGTGACTCCTAAAAGCTTCATCATTATTGGTGTGGTGACTCCCGGAATCTTCATCATCAATTTAGCGACTCCCAGAGTCTTCATCTTAATCGCGGTGGTGACTCCCAGAAGCATCATGAGCAGGGTGGTGCTTCCCAAAATCTTCATCATTGGGTTGGTGACTCCCAGAAATTTCATCATTGGGGTGGTGATTCCCAGAAGCTTCATAATCGGGGTGGTGACTCCCAGAAACTTCATCATCATTGTGGTGACTCCCAGAATCTTTGTCATCGAGGTGGTGACTCACAGAATCATCGTCATTGGGGTGGTGTCTTCCAGAAGCTTCATCATCATCGTGGGGTGACTCCTATAAGCTTCATCATCATTGGGGTTGTGACTCTGAGAAGCTTCATCATCAGCACGTAGATGACTCCCAGTTTATTCATCAACGAGGTGGTGTTTCCTAGACGTTCCATCGGGGGATGATGAATCCCAGAAGCTTCATCATCTGGGTGGTGAATCCCAGATGCTCCGTCATCGCGGTGGTGATTCCCAGAAGCTTCATCACTGGGGTGGTGATACCCAAAATCTTCATCATCGGGGTGGTGACTCCCAGAAGCTTCGTCATTGGGGTGGTGAATCCCAGAAGCTTCATCATCGGGGTGGTGACTCCCAGACGCTACATCATCAGGGTATTGACTCCCAGAAGCTTCATCGTCTGGTTGGTGACTCCCAGAAGCTTCATTATTGGAGCGGTGACTCTCTGAAGCTTCATCATTTGGGTGGTGACTCCCAGAAGCTTCATCATCATCATGGTGGTGATGGCCAGAAGTTTTATCATCATCGGGGAGGTGACTCCCAGAAGCTTCATCATTGGGGTGGTGATTCCCAGAAGATTCATTATAATCAGGGTGGTAACCCCCAGAAGCATCATGATCATGGTGGTACTTCCCAAAATATTCAACATCGGGGTGGCAACTCCCAGAAGTTTCATGATTGGGGTGGTGATTCCCAGAAGATTCATCATCGGGTAGGTGTCTCCGAGAAGCTTCATCATCAGGGTTTTGACTCCCAGCAGCTTCATCATCAGGGTTGTGAATCCCAGAATCTTCATAATCGGGGAGGTGATTCCCAGAAGCTTCATCATCGGTGTGGGGATTCCCAGAAGCCTCATCATCCAGGTGGTGACTGCCAGAAGCTTCATCATCATCGGGGTGATGACTCCCAGAAGCTTCATCATCAGGGTGGTGACTCACAGAACCTTCATCATTTGGGTGGTGTCTCCCAGAAGCTTCATCATCATCATGGGGTGACTCCTAAAAGCTTCATCATCATCAGGGTGGTGACTCCCAGAAGCTTCATCATCATCAGTGTAGTGACTCTCAGAGTCTTCGTCATCATGGTGGTGACTCCCAGAATATTTGTCATCCTGGTGGTGAATCCTAGAAGTTTCATCATCGGGGTGATGAATCCCAGAAGCTTCATCATCGGGTTGGTGACTCCCAGAGGCTTCGTCATCGGGATATTGAATCCCAGAAGCTTCATCCTAGGGGTGTTGACTCTCAGAAGCTTCATCGTCATTGCGGTGGAGACTCCCAGAAGTTTCATCATTGGGTGTGATTCCCAGAAGTTTCATAATCGCAGTGGTGATTCCTATAATCATCATAGGGATGATGATTCTGAGAAGTTTCATCATCAGGGATTTGACTCCCAGAAGCTTCATCATCTTCGGGTTGGTGACTCCCAGAAGCTTCATCATCATCGGGTTGGTGACTCCCAGAAGCTTAATCGTCATCAGGGTGGTGACTCCCAGAAGTTTCATCATCATCGGGGTGGTGACTCCCAGAAATTTCATCATTGGGGTGGTGATTCCCAGAAGCTTCATGATCGGGGTGGTGACTCCCAGAAACTTCATCGTTGTGGTGACTCCCAGAATCTTTGTCATCGAGGTGGTGATTCACAGAATCATCATCATTGGGGTGGTGTCTCCATGAAGCTTCATCGTCGTCGGGGAGGTGACTCCTGAAAGCTTCATCATCATCGGGGTTGTGACTCCCAGAAGCTTCATCGTCATCACGTAGGTGACTCCCAGATTATTCGTCATCAGGGTTGTGAATCCTAGACGTTTCATCAGCGGGGTGATGAATCCCAGAAGTTTCATCATCTGGTTGATGACTCCCAGAAGCTTCCTCATCGGAGTGGTGACTCCCAGAAGCTTCATTATCGCTGTGGTGACTCCCAGAAGCTTCATCATCACAGTTGTGACTCCCAGAAGCTTCATCTTCGGGGTGGTGGCTCCCAGAAGCTTCATCATCAGGGTGGTGATTCCCACAAACTTCATCTTTGGGGTGGTGACTGCCAGAAGCTTCATCATCATCAGGATAGGGACTCCGAAAAGCTTCATCAACGAGGTGGTGACTCCCAGAATCTTCGTCATCTGGATGGTGACTCCCAGAACCTTCATCTTCGGAGTGGTGACTCCCAAAAGCTTCATCATCAGGGTGGTGATTCCCAGAAAATTCATCATTGGGGAGGTAACTCCGAGAAGCTTCATCATTTGTGTTATGACTCCCAGAAGCTTCAACATCTTTGGGGTGGTGACTCCCAGAAGGTTCATCATCATCAGGGTGGTGACTCCCAGAAGATTCATCATCATCGGAATGGTGACTCCCAGAAGTATCATGAGCAGGGTGGTGCTTCCCAAAATCTTCATCGTCGGGGTGTTGACTCCCAGAAATTTCATCATCGGGTTGGTGATTCCCAGAAGCTTCATAATCGGGGTGGTGACTCCCAGAAACTTCATCACTGTTGTGACTCCCAGATTCTTTGTCATCAAGGTGGTGACTCACAGAATCATCATCATTGGGGTGGTGTCTCCCAGAAGCTTCATCATCATCTGGGGAGTGACTCCTAAAAGCTTCATCATCATCAGAGTTGTTACTCCAAGAAGCTTCGTCATCATCAGGGTGGTGACTCCCAGAATCTTCATCATCCTTGCGTTGGAGACTCCCAGAATATTCATCATCAGGGTGGTGAATCCTAGAAGTTTCATCATCGCGGAGATGAATCCCAGAAGCGTCATCATTGGGTTGGTGACTCCCAGAAGCTTCATCGTGGAGATGTTGAATCCCAGAAGCTTCATCTTCGGGGTGGTGACTCTCAGAAGCTTCATCATCATCGCGGTGGAGACTCCCAGAAGTTTCATCATCGGGGTGGTGATTCCAGAAACTTCATCATCGTTGTGGTGACTCCCAGAAGCCTCATCATCAGTGTGGTGACTCCCAAAAGCTTCATCATCGCGTTGGTGAATCCCAGAAACTTCAACATCCGGGTGGTAACGCCGAGAAGCTTCGTCATCATCAGGGTGGTGACTCCCAGAAGCTTCGTCATCATCGGGATGGTGACTCCCAGAAGATTCATCATCATCGGGGTGGTGACTCCCAGGAGCATCATGATCAGGGTGGTGCTTCCCAAAATCTTCATCATCAGGTTGTTGACTCCCAGCAGCTTCAACATCGGGGTGGTGATTCCCAGAAGCTTCATCATCGGGGTGGTGCCTCCCAGAATCTTCATCATCTGTGTGTTGACCACCAGAAGCTTCATCATTGGGATGGTGAATCCCAGAATCTTCATCAGGGTGGTGACTCCTAGAAGCTTCATCATCGGTGTGGGGACTCCTAGAAGCCTCATCATCGGGGCCGTGACTCCCAGAAGGTTCATCATCATCGGGATGGTGACTCCCAGAAGCTTCGTCATCAAGGTGGTGACTCACTGAACCTTCATCATTTGGGTGGTGTCTCCCAGAAGCTTCATCATCACTGGGGAGGTGACTCCTAAAAGCTTCATCATAGGGCGTTGACTCCCAGAAACTTCATCATCATCTGGGTGGATAGTCCCAGAATCTTCATCATCATCCTGGTGGTGACTCCCACATCTTCATCACGGGATTGGTGAATCCTAGAAGTTTCATCATCGGGGTGAGGAATCCCAGAAGCTTCATCATCGGGTTGGTGACTCCCAGAGGCTTCATCATCGGGGTGATGAATCCCAGAATCTTCATCATCGCAGTGGTGATTCCCACAAACTTCATCATTGGGGTGATGATTCCAAGAAGTTTCATCATCTGGGTTTGGACTCCCAGAAGCTTTTTCGTCATCAGGTTGGTGACTCCCAGAAGCTTCATCATCATCGTGGTGGTTACTCCCAGAAGCTTCATCATCATCAGGGTGTTAAGTCCCAGAAGCTTCATCATCATCGGGTTGGTGACTCCCAGAATCTTCATCATCATTGGATGGTGACTCCCAGTAGCTTCATCATCGGGGTGGTGACTCCCCGAAGTTTCAACATTGGGGTGGGGAACCCCAGAAGATTCATCATCATCAGGGTGGTGACTCACGGAAGCTTCATCATCGGGGTGGTGACTCCAAGAAGCTTCATCGTCATCAGGATGGTGACTCCCAGAAGCTTCATCATCATCAGGGTGTTAAGTCCCAGAAGCTTCATCATCATCCTGTTGGTGATGCCCAGAATCTTCTTCATCATTGGGATGGTGACTCCCAGAAGCTTCATCATCATCGGGGTTGTGACTTCCAGAAGATTCAACATCATCGTGATGGTGACTCCCAGAAGCATCATGATCAGGGTGGTGCTTCCCAAAATCTTCATCATCGGGGTGGTGACTCCCAGAAGTTTCATCATCGGGTTGGTGATTCCCAGATGCTTCATCGTCGGGGTAGTGACTCCCAGAAGTTTCATCATCGGTGTCTTGACTCCCAGAAGCTTCATCATCGGGATATTGAATCCCAGAATCTTCATCATCAGGGTGGTGACTCCTAGAAGCTTCATCATCAGTTTTGGGACACCCTGAAGCCTCATCTTCGGGGTAGTGAATCCCAGAAGCTTCATCACTGGGGTGGTGACTCACACAACCTTTTTCACTGGGGTGGTGTCTCCCAGAAACTTCACCATCATTTGGGGGGTGACTCCAAAAAGCTTCATCATCATCGGGGTTTTGACTCCCGGAAACTTCATAATCATAGGGGTAGTCACTCACAGAATCTTCGTCGTCAATGCGGTGGTGACTCCCATAATCTTCATCATGGGATTTCTGAATCCTAGAACTTTCATCATCAGGGTGATGTATCCCACAAGATCCTTCATCAGGTTGGTGACTCCCAGAGGCTTCATCTTCGGGTTGGTGAATTCCAGAGGCTTCATCATTGGGGTGCTGACTCTCAGAAGCTTCATCGTCATCACGATGGAGACTCCCAGAAGCTTCATCATTGGGGTGGTGATTCCCAAAAGCTTCATAATAGCGGTGGTGACTCCCAGAAGTGTCATCATCGGGGTGGGGACTAACAGAAGCTTCATCATCATCGGGATGGTGACTCCCGGAAGTTTCATCATCATCGGGGTGGTGACTCCCAGAAGCTTCATCATCATCGGGGTGGTGACTCCCAGAAGCATCATGATCAGGGTGCTGCTTCCCAAAATCATCATCGGTGTGGCGACTCCCAGAAATTTCATCGTCAGGGTGATGATTCCCCGAAGCTTCTTAATCATGGTGGTGACTCCCAGAAGCTTCATCATCATGGTGGTGACTCCCAGAACCTTTGTCATCGGAGTGGTGACTCACAGAACCATCATCATTGGGGTGGTGTCTCCCAGAAGCTTCATCATCATCTGGGTGTGACTCCTAAAAGCTTCATCATCATCAGAGTTGTGACTCCAAGAAGCTTCATTGTCATCAGGGTGGTGACTCCCAGAATCTTCATCATCATCGCGTTGGAGACTCCCAGAATTTTCATCATCGGGGTGGTGAATCCTAGAAGTTTCATCATCACGGAGATGAATCCCGGAAGCTTCATCATCGGGTTGGTGACTCCCAGAAGCTTCATCGTCGAGATGTTGAATCCCAGAAGCTTCATCTTCAGGGAGGTGACTCTCAGAAGCTTCATCATCATCGCGGTGGATACTCCCAGAAGTTTCATCATCGGGGTGGTGATTCCAGAAACTTCATCATCATTGTGGTGACTCCCAGAATCCTCATCATCAGTGTGGTGACTCCCAAAAGCTTCATCATCACGTTGGTGAATCCCAGAAACTTCAACATCCGGGTGGTGACTCTGAGAAGCTTCATCATCATCCAGGAGGTGACTCCCAGAAGCTTCGTCATCATCGGGGTGGTGACTTCCAGAGGATTCATCGTCATCAGGGTGATGCCTCCCAGGAACATCATGATCAGTGTGGTGCTTCCCAAAATCTTCATCATCAGGTTGTCGACTCCCAGAAGCTTCAACATCGGGGTGGTGATTCCCAGAAGCTTCATCACTGGGGTGGTGACTCCCAGAATCTTCATCATCTGTGTGTTGACCACCAGAAGCTTCATCATGGGATTGGTGAATCCTAGAAGTTTCATCATCGGGGTGAGGAATCCCAGAAGCTTCATAATCGGGTTGGTGACTCCTAGAGGCTTCATCATCGGGATGGTGAATCCCAGAAGCTTCATCATCGCAGTGGCGATTCCCACAAACTTCATCATTGGGGTGATGATTCCAAGAAGTTTCATCATCGGGGTTTGGACTCCCAGAAGCTTCTTCATCGTCGGGTTGGTGACTCCCAGAAGCTTCATCATCATCGTGGTGGTTACTCCCAGAAGCTTCATCATCATCAGGGTGTTAAGTCCCAGAAGCTTCATCATCATCAGGTTGGTGACTCCCAGAAGCTTCATCATGATTGGATGGTGACTCCCAGAATCTTCATCATCGGGGTGGTGACTCCCAGAAGTTTTAACATCATCGTGGTGTTGACTCCCAGAAGCATCATGATCAGGGTGGTGCTTCCCAAAATCTTCATCATTGGTTTGGTGACTCCCAGAAGTTTCATCATTGGGATGGTGATTCCCAGATGCTTCATCATCAGTGTGGTGACTCCCAGAAGTTTCATCATCGGTGTATTGACTCCCAGAAGCTTCATCATTGGGATGATGAATCCCATAATCTTCATCATCGTGGTGGTGACTCCTAGAAGCTTCATCATCGGTTTTGGGATGCCCTGAAGCCTCATCATTGGGGTGGTGAATCCCAGTAGCTTCATCATTGGGTTGATGACTCACAGAACCTTTTTCACTGGGGTGGTGTCTCCCAGAAGCTTCACCATCATTTGGGGGGTGACTCCAAGAAACTTCATCATCTCATCGGGGTTTTGACTCCCAGAAACTTCATAATCATAGGGGTAGACACTGACAGAATCTTCATCATCAATGCGGTGGTGACTCCCATAATCTTCATCATGGGATTGCTGAATCCTAGAACTTTCATCATCGGGGTGATGTATCCCAGAAGATCCTTCATCAGGTTGGTAACTCCCAGAGGCTTCATCTTCGGGGTGGTGAATTCCAGAGGCTTCATCATCGGGGCGCTGTCTCTCAGAAGCTTCATCATCATCACAATGGAGACTCCCAGAAGCTTCATCATCGGGGTGGTGATTCCCAGAAGCTTCATAATAGTGGTGGTGACTCCCAGAAACGTCATCATTGGGGTGGTGACTCCCAGAAACTTCAACAACGGTGTTTTGAATCCCAGAAGATTCATCATAATGGTGCTGACTCCTATAAATTATATCATCTTGGTGATGACTCCCAGAAGCTTCTTCATCATCAGGGTGTTTACTCCCAGAAGCCTTGTCATCTGAGTGATGACTCCCAGAAGCTTCATTATCGTCGTGGTGGTGACTCCCAGAAGCTTCATCAGAATCGGGGTGGTGACTCCCAGAAGTTTCATCATCGGGTTGGTGAATGCCAGAAGCATCATCATCGCGATGGTGACTCCCAGAAGCTTTATCATCGGGGTGATAACTCCCAGAAGCTTCATTGTCAGGGTATTGACTCCCAGAAGCTTCATCCTCGGGGTAGTGATTCCCAGAAGTTTCACCATCGGGGTAGTGTATCCCAGAAGCTTCATCATCAGGGTGGTGACTCCCAGAAGCTTCATCATCGGGGTGGTGACTCCCAGAAGCTTCATTATCATCGGGTTGGTGAGTCCCAGAAGCTTCGTCTTCATCGGAGTGGTGATTGCCAGAAGCTTCATCATCGCGGTGGTGAATCCCAGAAACTTCATCGTCGGGGTAATGACTCTCAGAAGCTTCATCGTCATCGGGGTGTTGACTCCCTGAAGTTTCAGCATCAGGGTGGTGATTACCAGATGCTTCATCATCGGGGTAGTGACTCCCGGAAGCTTGATTATCGGAGTGGTTACTCCCAGAGACGTCATCGTGATGGTGATTCCTAGAAGCTTCATCATCTGGGTGGTGATTCCCAGAAGCTTCATCATCGGGGTGGTGATTCTCAAAAGCTTCATCATTGGGGTGGTGATGCCCAGAATCTTCATCATCGGGGTTTTGACTCCCGGAAGCTTCATCATCTTCAAGATGGAGACTCCCAGAAGCTTCATCATCATCGGGGTGGTGACTCCCCAAAGTTTCATCATCAGGGTGGTGACTCCCAGAAGCTTTATTATCATCAGAGTGGTGATTCCCATAAACTTCATGATCATCGGTGTGGTGAATACCAGCAACTTCATCATTGGTGTGGTGATTACCTGAAAATTCATCATCGAGGTGGTGATTCCCAGAAGCTTCATCATCTGGGTGTTCAATCCCAGAAGATTCATCATCAGGGTGGTGACTCCCAGAAGCTTCATCGATGGGGTGGTGTTTCCCAGAAGTTTCGTCATCGGGTATGTGACACCCAGAAGATTCATCATGGCGGTGGTGAATCACTGAAGATTCATCATCAGGGTGGTGTCTCTCAGAAGCTTCATAATCACCGAGGTGGTGAATCCCAGAGGCTTCTTCAAAGGGGTGGTGACTCCCAGAAGCTTCATCATCGTAGTGGTGAATCCTAGAGGCTTCATCATTGGTTTGGTGATTACCAGAAGCTTCATCATCAGGGTGGTGACTCCCAGAAATCTCATCGTCATGGGGGTGCCTCTCAGAAGCTTCATCATAGGAGTGGTGACCCCCAGAAGCTTCATCATCGGGGTGGTGACTCCCAGAAGCTTTACCATCATCGGGGATGTGATTCCCAGAAGCTTCATCATCATCGGGGTGTTGAGCCCCAGCATCTTCATCATCGGGGTGGTGATTACCAAAAGCTTCATCATCAGGGTGGTGACTCCCAGAAGCTTCATAATCAGGGTGGTTATTCCCAGAGGCTTCATCATCGGGTTGGTGATACCCAGTAGCTTCATCATCGGGGTGGTGATTCCCAGAAGCTTTATCATCAGGGTGCTGACTCCCAGATGCTTCATCATCATAGGGATGGTGACTCCTAGAAACTTATCATCGTGGTGGTTACTCCCAGAAGCTTCATCGTCGGGGTGGTGTCACAAAGATGCTTCATCGGCCGGGCGCGGTGGCTCATGCTTGTAATCCCAGCACTTTGGTAGGCCGAGGTGGGCGGATCACGAGGTCAGGAGATCGAGACCACAGTGAAACCCCGTCTCTACTAAAAATACAAAAAATTAGCCGGGCGTGGTGGCGGGCGCCTGTAGTCCCAGCTACTCGGAGAGGCTGAGGCAGGAGAATGGCGTGAACCCGGGAGGCGGAGCCTGCAGTGAGCCGAGACTGCGTCACTGCACCCCAGCCTGAGCGACAGAGCGAGACTCCGTCTCAAGAAAAAAAAAAAAAAAAGATGCTTCATCACTGGGGTGGTGACTCCCAGAAGCTTCATCATCTGGGTGGGGACTCACAGAAGCCTCATCTTCATCATGGTGGTGACTACCAGAAACTTCATCATCGGTGTGGTGACTCCGAGAAGCTGCATCATCATCTGGATGGTGACTCCCAGAAACTTCATCATCGTTGGTGTGTTGACTTGCAGAAGCTTCATCATCGGGGTGGTGGTTCCCAGAAGCTTCATCATTGGTGTGATTCCCAGAAGTTCATCATTGGGGTGGAGACTCCCAGAAGCTTCATCATCTTGGTGGTGACTCCCAGAGGCTTCATCATCTGAATGGTGATTCCCAGAAGCTTCATTATCGGGTTGGTGACTCCTAGAAGCTTCATCATCAGGGTGTTGACTACCAGAAACTTCATCATCGGGGTGGTGATTCTCAGAAGAATCATCATCAGGGTGGTGACGCCCAGAAGCTTCATCATTGGAGTGGTGACTCCAGAAGCTTTATAATCATCAGTTTGGTAACTCTCAGAAGCTTCATAATCATCGGGGTGGTGAGTCCCAGCATCTTCATCATAGGGGTGGTGATTACCAAAAGATTCATCATTGGGTTGGTGACTCCTAGAAGCTTCATAATTGGGGTGGTGACTCCCAGAGGCTTCCTCATCCGGTTCGTGATTCCCAGAAGCTTCATATTCGGGGCGGTGAATCCCGGAAGCTTCATTATCAGGGTGGTAACTCCCAGAAGCTTCATCATTGGGATGGTGATTCCCAGAAGCTTCAAAATCGGGGTGGTGACTCCCAGAAGCTTCATCATCAGGATGGTGACTCCCAGAAGCTTCATCATCAGGGTGGTAACTCCCAGAGGATTCGTCATCGGGTTGTTGATTCCCAGAAGATTCATTATCGGGGTGGTGACTCCCAGAAGCTTCATCAATGGGGTGGTGATTCCCAGAAGCTTCATCATGTGTACGGTGATTCTCAGAAACTTCATCATCAGGGTGGTGATTCCCAGAAAGTACATCATCGCAGTTGTGAATCTCAGAAGCTTCATCATTGGTTTGGTGTATCCCAGAAGTTTCATCATCAGGGTAGGATTCTCAGAAGCTTCAGCATTGCGGAGGTGGCTCCCAGAAGCTTCATAATCGGAGTGGTGACTCCCAGAATATTTATCATCAGGATGCTGACTCCCAGAGGCTTCATCATCATCGGGATGGTAACTCTCAGAAGCTTCATCATCATCAGGGTGGTGATTCCCAGAAGATTCATCATCGTTATGGTGACTTCCAGAAGCTTCATCATCGCAGTGGTGACTCCCAGAAGCTTCATCATCGGGTTGGTGATTCCCAGAAATTTTGTCATCGGGGTGGTGACTCCCAGAAACTTCATCATCATCGGGGTGGTGACTCCCAGAAGCTTCCTCATCATCGGGGTGGTGACTCCAAAAGGCTTCATCATCATTGGTGTGGTGACTCCCTGAAAATTCATCATCATCGGGGTGGTGAGTCCCAGAAGCATCATCATCGGGGTGGTGCTTCCCAAAATCTTCCTCATCAGGGTGGCAACTCCCAGAAGTTTCATCATCAGGGTGTGGTTTCCCAGAAATTCATCATCGGATAGTGACTTCCGGAAGATTCATCATCGGGATTTTGACTCCCAGAAGCTTCATCACCAGGATGGTGAATCCCAGAATCTTCATCATCGGGGTGGTGAATCCCAGAAGATTCATCATCGGGGTGGGCACTCCCAGCAGCCTTATCATCGGGATGGTGACTCCCAGAAGCTTCATAATCATCAGGGTGGTGACTCCCAGAAACTTTATCATCATCGGGTAGGTGATTCCCAGAAGCTTCATCATCATCAGGGTGTTGAGCCCCAGCATCTTCATCATCAGGGTGGTGATTACCAAAAGCTTCATCATTGGGGTGGTGACTCCCAGAAGCTTCACCATCTGGGTGGGGACTCACAGAAGCCTCATCATCATCTTGGTGGTGACTACCAGAAACTTCATAATTGGTGTGGTGACTCCGAGAAGCTTCATCATCGTCTGGATGCTGACTCCCAGAAACTTCATCATCATTGGTGTGTTGACTTGCAGAAGCTTCATCATCGGGGTGGTGATTCCCAAAAGCTTCATCATTGGTGTGGTGACTCCCAGAAGTTCATCATCGGGGTGGAGACTCCCAGAAGCTTCATCATCGGGGTGTTGACTGCCAGAGGCTTCGTCATCAGGATGGTGATTCCCAGAAGCTTTATTATCGGGTTGGTGATTTCCAGAAGTTCATCATTGGGGTGGAGACTCCCAGAAGCTTCATCATCTTGGTGGTGACTCCCAGAGGCTTCATCATCTGAATGGTGTTTCCCAGAAGCTTCATTATCGGGTTGGTGACTCCCAGAAGCTTCATCATCAGGGTGTTGACTACCAGAAACTTCATCATCGGGGTGGTGATTCTCAGAAGAATCATCACCGGGGTGGTGACGCCCAGAAGCTTCATCATTGGGGTGGTGACTCCAGAAGCTTTATAATCATCAGTTTGGTAACTCCCAGAAGCTTCATCATCATTGGGGTGGTGAGTCCCAGCATCTTCATCATAGGGGTGGTGATTACCAAAAGATTCATCATCAGGTTGGTGACTCCCAGAAGCTTCATAATTGGGGTGGTGACTCCCAGAGGCTTCCTCATCCGGTTCGTGATTCCCAGAAGCTTTATATTCGGGGTGGTGAATCCCAGAAGCTTCATTATCAGGGTGTAACTCCCAGAAGCTTCATCATTGGGATGGTGATTCCCAGAAGCTTCAAAATCGGGGTGGTGACTCCCAGAAGCTTCATCATCAGGGCGGTAACTCCCAGAGGATTCGTCATCAGGTTGTTGATTCCCAGAAGATTCATTATCGGGATGGTGACTCCCAGAAGCTTCATCAATGGGGTGGTGATTCCCAGAAGCTTCATCATGTGTGCGGTGATTCTCAGAAACTTCATCATCAGGGTGGTGATTCCCAGAAACTACATCATCGCGGTTGTGAATCTCAGAAGCTTCATCATCGGTTTGGTGAATCCCAGAAGTTTCATCATCAGGGTAGGATTCTCAGAAGCTTCAGCATCGCGGAGGTGGCTCCCAGAAGCTTCATAATCGGAGTGGTGACTCCCAGAATATTTATCATCAGGATGCTGACTCCCAGAGGCTTCATCATCGTCGGGATGGTAACTCTCAGAAGCTTCATTATCATCAGGGTGGTGACTCCCTGAAGATTCATCATCAGGGTGGTGATTCCCAGAAGATTCGTCATCGTTATGGTGACTCCCAGAAGTTTCATCATCGCGGTGGTGACTCCCAGGAGCTTCATCATCGGGGTGGTGACTCCCAGAAGCTTCATCATCGGGTTGGTGATTCCCAGAACTTTCATCATCAGGGTGGTGACTCCCAGAATCTTCGTCATCATTGGGGTGGTGACTCCCAGACGCTTCCTCATCATCTAGGTGCTGATTCACAGATGCGTCATCATTATTGGGGTGGTGACTCCCAAAAGCTTCATCATCATTGGGGTGGTGACTCCAAAAAGCTTCATCATCATTGGTGTGGTGACTCCCAGAAAATTCATCATCATCGGGATGGTGAGTCCCAGAAGCATCATCATTGGGGTGGTGCTTCCCAAAATCTTCCTCATTGGAGTGGCGACTCCCAGAAGTTTCAACATCAGTGTGTGGATTCCCAGAAATTCATCATCGGGTAGTGACTCCCAGAAGCTTCATCATCGGGATTTTGACTCCCAGAAGCTTCATCTTCGGGATGGTGAATCCCAGAATCTTCATCATCGGGGTGCTGAATCCCAGAAGATTCATCATCGGGGTGGGCACTCCCAGAAGCCTTATCATCGGGTTGGTGACTCCCAGAAGCTTCATCATCATCAGGGTGGTGACTCCCAGAAACTTCATCATCGTTGTTGTGAGTCAGAGAAGTTTCATCGTCGATTTGGTGACTCCCAGAAGCTTCATCATCATCAGGGTGTTGTCTCCCAGAAGCTACATCATCACCGCGGTGGTGACTCCCAGAAACTTCATCATCACGATGGTAAATCTCAGAAGTTTCATCATCAGTGTTATGAATCCCAGAAGCTTTATCATCGGGTTGGTGACTCCCAGAGGCTTCATCATCTGGCTGGTTAATCCCAGAAGCTTCATCATCGGGGTGGTGACTCCCAGAAGCTTCATCATCTGGATGGTGATTCCCAGAAGCTTTATCATCATTGGGGACATGACTTTCAGAAGCTTCATCTTCATTGGGGTGGAGACTACCAAAAGCTTCATCATCGGGGTGATGACTCCCAGAAGCTTCATCATTGGGGTGGTGAACCCCAGAAGCTTCATCATCAGGGTGGTGTCTCCCAGAAGCTTAATCATTGTGGTGGTGATTCCCAGAATCTTCATCATCTTTGTGGTGACACCCAGAACCTTCTTCATCGTGGTGGTGAATCCCACAAGCTTCATCATCAGGGTTGTCATTCCCAGAAGCTTAATCATCGGGGTGGTGATTCCCAGAAAGTTCATCCTCGGGTTGGGGACTCCCAGAATCTTCATCATCATCGGGGTGGTGACCTCCAGAAGCTTCATCATCATTGGGGTGGTGACTCCTAGAAGCTTCATCGTCATCGCTGTGGTGACTCCCAGAAGCTTCATCATCATCAGGGTGGTGACTTCCAGAAGATTCATTATCATCAGGGTGGTGACTCCCAGAAGCATGATCATCAGGTTCGTCCTTCCCAAAATCTTCATCATCAGGGTGGCAACTCCCAGAAGTTTCATCTGCGGGGTGTTCATTCCCAGAATCTTCATCATCAGGGTGGTGAATTCCAGTAGCTTCATCATTGGGGTTGTGACTCTCAGAAGCTTCATCATCATTGGGTTGGTGACTCCCTGAAGTTTCATCATCAAGGTGGTGATTCTCAGAAGCTTCATAATCGTGGTGACTCCCAGAAGCTTCATCATAGGGGTGGTGATTCCCAGAAAGTTCATCATCGGGGTGGTGACTCTCAGAAGCTTCTTCATCATCCAGGTGGTGACTCCCAGAAGTTTCCTCATAATCGGGGTGGTGACTCACAGATGCGTCATCATCATTGGGGAGGTGACTCCCTGAAGCTTCATCATCATCGGGGTGTTGACTTCCTAAAGCTTCATCATCACGGTGGTGACTCCCACAATCTTCATCATCATCGGGGTGGTGACTCCCAAAAGCTTCATCATCATCAGGGTGGTGACTCCCAGAAGCATCATTATCGTGGTGGTGCTTCCCAAATCTTCCTCATCGGGGTGGCGACTCCCAGAAATTTCATCATCAGGGTGTTGATTCCCAGAAGCTTCATCATCGGGTAGTGACTCCCAGAAGTTTCATCATCAGGTTTTGACTCCCAGAAGCTTCATCATCAGGATGGTGAATTGTAGAATATTCATCATTGGGGTGGAGAATCCCAGAAGTTTCATCATTGTGGTGGGGACTCCCAGAACCCTTATCATTGGGGTGGCGACTCCCAGAATCTTCATCATCATTGGGGTGGTGACTCCCAGAAGCCACATCATCATCAGGATGGTGATTCCCAGAAGCTACATCATCACCACGGTGGTGACTCCCAGAATCTTCATCATCGGGATGTTGGATCCCAGAAGTTTCGTCATCTGGATGGGGATGCCCAGAAGCCTTATCATCATGGTGGTGACTCTCAGAAGCTTTATCATCATCAGGGTGTTGACTCTCAAAACCATCATCATTGGAGTGGTGATTCCCAGAATCTTCATCATCGGGGTGTTGACTCCCAGAAGCTTCATCGGGTTGGTGACTCCCAGTAGCTTCATCATTGGGGTGTTGACTCCCAGAAGCTTCATCGGGTTGGTGACTCCCAGTAGCTTCATCATTGCGGTGGTGATTCCCTGAAGCTTCATCATCGGGGTGGTGACTCCCAGAAGTTTTATCACCGTGGTGAAGCCGAGAAGCTTCGTCATTGGTGTGGTGACTCACAGAAGCATTATCATCGTGGGGGTGGTTACTTCCTGAAGCTTCATTATCAGGATGGTGATTCCCAGAAGCTTAATCATCGTTGCGGTGATTCCCAGAAACTTCGTCATTGGGTTGTTGACTCCCAGAAGCTTCATCATCGGGGTGGTGACTCCGAGAATCTTAATCATCGGGGTGGTGATTCCCAGAAAATTCATCCTCGGGGTAGGGACTCCCAGAATCTTCGTCATCCTCCTGGTGGTGACTTCCAGAAGCTTCATCCTCATCTGGTGGTGACAGCCAGAAGCTTCAGCATCATCGTCATGATGACTCTCAGATGCTTCATCATCATCAGGGTGGTGACTCCCAAAGGATTCATCATCATCATAGTGGTGATTCCTAGAAGCTTCATCATCAGGGTGATGACTCCCAAAAGATTCATCATTGTGGTGGTGATTCCTAGAAGCTTCATCATTGGGGTGGTGACTCCCAGAGGCTTCATCATCAGGATGTTGACTCCCAGAGCTTCATCATCGGGGAGGTGACTCCCAGAAGCTTCATTATTGGGGTGGTGACTCTCTGAAGATTCATCATTGGCGTGGTGACTCCCAGTAGTTTCATCATCATCGTGGTGGTGACTGCCAGAATCTTCATCATCATAGGGGTGGTGATTCCCAGAAGATTTATAATAATCGAGGTGATGACTCCCAGAAGCATCATGATCCTGGTGGTGCTTCCCAAAGTGTTCATCATCGTGGTGGCGACTCCCAGAATTTTCATCATAGGGGTCGTGATTCCCAGAAGATTCATCATCGAGTAGGTGTCTCCCAGAAACTTCATCATCGGGATTTTGACTCCCAGCAGCTTCATCATCAGGGTGGTGAATCCCAGAATCTTCATCATCAGGAGGTGATTCCCAGAAGCTTCATCATCGTTGTGGGGACTCCCAGAAGCCTCATCATTGGGGTGGTGACTCCCTGAAACTTCTTCATCATCGGGGTGGTGACTCCCAGAAGCTTCGTCATCTGGGTGGTGACTCACAGAACCTTCATCATTTGGGTGGTGTCTCCCAGAAGCTTCATCATCATCGTGGGGTGACTCCTAAAAGCTTCATCATCAATGGGGTGGTGACTCCCAGAAGCTTCTTCATCATCAAGGTGGTGACTCCCAGAAGATTCATCATCATCGAGGTGGTGACTCCCAGAAGCATCATGAGCAGGGTGGTGCTTACCAAAATCTTCACCATCGGTATGGTGACTCCCAGAAATTTCATCATTGGGGTGATGATTCCCAGAAGCTTCATAATGGGGGTGGTGACTCCCAGAAACTTCATCATCGTTGTGGGGACTCCCAGAATCTTTCTCATCGAGGTGGTGACTCACAGAATCATCATCATCGGGTGGTGTCTCCCAGAAGCTTCATCATCATCATGGGGATGACTCCTAAAGGCTTCATCATCAGGGATGTGACTCCCAGAAGCTTCATCATCATCACGTAGGTGACTCCCAGATTATTCGTCATCTGGGTGGTGAATCCTAGACGTTTCTTCATGGGGGTGATGAATCCCAGAAGCTTCATCATCGGGTTATTGACTCCCAGAAGCTTCATCATTGGGGTGGTGACTCCCAGATGTTCCATCATCGCGGTGGTGATTCCCAGAAGCTTCATCATTGGAGTGGTGAGTCCCGAAATCTTCCTCATCTGGGTGGTGACTCCCAGAAGCTTCATCATCTGGGTGGTAAATCCCAGAAGCTTCATCATCGGGGTGGTGACTCCTAGAGGCAACATCATCAGGGTGTTGTCTCCCAGAAGCTTCATCATCTGGGTGGTGACTCCCAGAAGCTTCATTTTGGGGCGGTGAGTCTCTGAAGCTTCATCATTGGGTTGGTGACTCCCAGAAGCTTCATCATCATCGTCATGGTGACTGCAGAAGTTTCATCATCATCGGGGTGTGACTCCCAGACGCTTCATCATCATCAGGGTGGTGATTCCCAGAAGATTCATTATAATCGGGGTGGTGACTCCCAGAAGCATCATGATCATGGTGGTGCTTCCCAAAATATTCGTCATCGGGGTGGCGACTCCCAGAAGATTCATCATCGTGGTGGTGATTCCCAGAAATATCATCATCGGATAAATGTCTTCCAGAAGCTTCATCATCGGGGTTTTGACTCCCAGCAGCTTCATTATCAGGGTGGTGAATCCCAGAATCTTCTTCATCAGGGAGGTGATTCCCAGAAGGTTAATCATCGGTGTGTGGACTCCCAGAAGCCTCATTATTGGGGTGGTGCTTCCCAGAAGCTTCATGATCATTGGGGTGCTGACTCCCAGAAGCTTCGTCATCGGGGTGGTGACTCACAGAACCTTCATCATTTGGGTGGTGTCTCCCAGAAGCTTCATCATCATCATGGGGTGACTCCTAAAAGCTTCATCATCAGGGTGGTGACTCCCAGAATCTTCATCATCATCAGTGTAGTGACTCCCAGAATCTTCATCATCATCATGGTGGTGACTGCCAGAATATTCGTCATCCCAGTGGTGAATCCTAGAAGTTTCGTCATCAGGGTGATGAATCCCAGAAGCTTCATCATCGGGTTGGTGAGTCCCAGAGGCTTCATCTTTGGGGTGTTGAATCCCAGAAGCTTCATCATTGGGGTGGTGACTCTCAGAAGCTTCATCATCATTGTGGTGGAGACTCCCAGAAGTTTCATCATCGACGTGGTGATTCCCAGAAGCTTCATCATCGTTGTGGTGACACCCAGAAGCTTCATCATCCAGGTGGTGACTCCCAAAAGATTTATCATCAGGTTGGCGAATCCCAGAAACTTCAGCGTCCTGGTGGTAATTCTGAGAAGCTTCATCACTGGTGTTTTGAATCCCAGAAGCTTCATAATCAGGATGATGACCCCCATAAATTTCATCATCGCTTTGAGGACTCCCAGAAGCTTCTTCATCATCAGGGTGCTGACTCCCAGAAGTTTCGTCATCCTGGTGGTGACTCCAAGCAGCTTCATCTTCGTCGGGGTGGTGACTCCCAGAAGTTTCATCATCATCTGGGTGGTGATTCCTAGAAGCTTCATTATCGAGTTGGTGAATCCCAGAAGCTTTATCATTGGGGTGGTGACGCCCAGAAATTTCATCATCGGGGTGGTGACTCCCAGCAGCTTTATCATTGGGGTGGTGACTCCCAGAAGCTTCATCATCAGGGTAGTGACTCCCAGAAGTCTCAACATCGGGTAGTGATTCCCAGAGGCTTCATCTTCATTGGGGTAGTGACTCCCAGAAGCTTCATCATCATCTGGGTGGTGAATCCCAGAAGATTTATCATTGGGGTGGTGAATCCCAGAAGTTTCATCATCGGTGTGGTGAGTCCCAGAATCTTCATCATTGTGGTGTTGTCTCCCAGAAGATTAATCATCATCGGGTTGGTGACTCCCAGAACTTCATCCTCGGGATGGTGACTCCCAGAAGCTTTATCATTCCAGTTTTGACTACCAGAAGCTTCATCGTCAAAGGTTTGGTGACTTCCAGAAACTTCATCATCGTGATGGTGATTCCCAGAAGCTTCATCATCGGGATGGTGATACTCTGAAGTTTCATCATCGGCGCAGTGATTACCAGAAGATTCATCATCATTGTGTTGACTCCCAGAAGCTTCAGCATCGGGGTGGTGACTCCCAGAAGCTTCAACATTGGCGTGGTGACTCCCAGAAGTTTCATCATCACAGTGGTGATTCCTAGAAACTTCATCATAGGCAGGATGATTACGAGAAGTTTCATCATCAGGGTTTTGACTCCCAGAAGTTTCATCATCTTCCCGTTGGTGACTCCCAGAAGCTTCATCATCATCGGGTTGGTGACTCCCAGAAGCTTCATCATCATCAGGGTAGTGACTCCCAGAAGATTCATCATCATCACGGTGGTGACTCCCAGAATCATCATGATCAGGGTGGTGCTTCCCAAAATCTTCATCATCGGGATGGTGAATCCCAGAAATTTCATCACCTTGGTGGTGATTCCCAGAGGCTTCATGATCCGGGTGGTGACTCCCAGAAAATTCATCATAATTGTGGTGACTCCCAGAATCTTTGTCATTGAGGTGGTAACTCACAGAATCATCATCATTGGGGTGGTGTCTCCCAGAGGCTTCATTATCATTGGGGGGGTGACTTCTAAAAGCTTCATCATCATTGGGGTTGTGACTCCCAGAAGCTTCATCATCATCGCGTAGGTGACTCCCAGATTATTCATCATCGGGGTGGTGATTCCTAGACGTTTCATCATCGGGGTGATGAATCCCAGAATCTTCATCGGGTTGGTGACTCCCAGAAGCTTCATCATCTGGGTGGTGACTCCCAGAAGCTTCAGCAAAATTGTGGTGACTCCCAGAAGCTTCATCATCAGGGTGGTGACTCCCAGAAGCTTCATCATCAGGGTGGTGGCTCCCAGAAGCTTCATCATCAGAGTGGTGACTCCCAGAAAATTTGTGATTGCAGTGGTGACTCACAGAACCATCATCATTGGGGTGGTGTCTCCCAAAAGCTTCATCATCATCTGGGGGGTGACTCCTAAAAGCTTCATCTTTATTGGAGTTGTGACTCCAAGAAGCTTCATCATCATCGGGGTGGTGACTCCCAGAATATTCATCATCATCGCTTTGGAGACTCCCAGAATATTCATCAGTGGGGTGGTGAATCCTAGAAGTTTCATCATCGGGGAGATGAATCCCAGAAGCTTCATCATCGGGTTGGTGACTCCCAGAAGATTCATCTTCGAGGTGTTGAATCCCAGAAGCTTCATTTTCAGGGTGGTGGCTCTCACAAGTTTCATCATTATCGCGGGGAGACTCCCAGAAGTTTCATCGGGGTGGTGATTCCAGAAACTTGATCGTCCTTGTGGTGACTCCCAGAAGCCTCATCATCAGTGTGGTGACTCCGAAAAGTTTCATCATCGTGTTGGTGAATCCCAGAAACTTCAACATCCAGATGATGACTCCGAGAGGCTTCATCATCATTGGGGTGGTGACTCCCAGAAGCTTTGTCATCATCGGGGTGGTGACTACCAGAAGATTCATCATCATCGTGATGGTGACTCCCAGAAGCATCATGATCAGGGTGGTGATTCCCAAAATCTTCATCATCATGGTGTCGACTCCCAGAAACTTCATCATCGGGTTGTTGAATCCCAGAAACTTCCTCATCGGGGTGGTGACTCCCAGAATCTTCATCATCAGTGTGTTGACTCCCAGAAGCTTCATCATCGGGATGGTGAATCCCAGAATCTTCATCATTGGGGTGGTGACACCCAGAAGATTGATGATCAGTGTTGGGATGCCCAGAAGCCTCATCATCGGTGTGTTGACTCCCAGAAATTTCATCATCAGTGTGTTGACTCCCAGAAGCTTCATCATCGGTATGGTGAATCCCAGAATGTTCGTCATCGGGGTGGTGACTCCCAGAAGCTTCATGATTGGTTTGGGGATGCCCAGAAGCCTCATCATTGGGGTGGTGACTCCCAGAAGCTTCATCATCGGGGTAGTGACTCACAGAACCTTTATCACTAGAGTGGTGTCTCCCAGAAGCTTTGCCATCATTTGGGGGGTGACTCCTAGAAGCTTCATCATCATCGGGGTGTTGACTCCCAGAAACTTCATAATCATAGGGGTGGACACTCAGAGTATTTTCATCAACAACGCTTTGGTGATTCCCATAATTTTCATCATGGGATTGCTGAATCCTAGAACTTTCATCATCGGGCTGATGAATCCCAGAAGATTCTTCATCAGATTGGTGACTCCCAGAGGCTTCATCATCGGCGTGGTGAATCCCAGAGGCTTCATCATCGGGGTGGTGACTCTCAGAAGCTTCATCATCATCGTAATGGAGACTCCCAGGAGCTTCATCATCGGAGTGGTGATTCCCAGAAGATTCATAATAGCGGTGGTGACTCCCAGAAGATTCATCATTGGGATGGTGACTCCCAGAAATTTCATCATCAGTGTTTTTGAATCCCAGAAGCTTCCTCATCAGGGTGATGACTCCCATAATTTTCAACATCATGGTGATGACTGCCAGAAGCTTCTTCATCATCACGGTGGTGACTCCCAGAAGCTTTGTCATCGGGGTGATGACTCTCAGAAGCTTCATTATCTTTGGGGTGGTAACTTCCAGAAGCTTCATCAGAATCAGGTGGTGACTCTCAGAACCTTCATTATCTTTGGGGTGGCAAGTCCCAGAAGTTTCATTAGAATCAGGTGGTGACTCCAAGAAGTTTCAACATCGGGGTAGTGACCTCCAGAAGCTTCATCATCATCAGGGTGGTGATTCACGAAGCTTCATCATCAGGGTGGTGACTCCCAGAAGCTTCATCATCATCAGGACAGTGACTCCCAGATGCTTCATCATCATTGGGGTGGTGACTCTCAGAAGCTTCATCATTATCAGGGTGATGACTCCCAGAAACTTCATCATCATCAGGCTGGTGACTTCCACTAGATTCATCATCATTGAGATGGTGACTCCCAGAAGCATCATGATCATGGTGTTGCTTCCTAAAATCTTCGTCATCGGGTTGGTGACTCCCAGAAATTTCATCATCAGGGTGATGATTCCCCGAAGCTTCATAATCGGGGTGGTGACTCCCAGAAGCATCATGATCAGGATGGTTCTCCCCAAAATCTTCATCATCGGGGTGGCGACTCCCAGAAATTTCATCATCAGTGTGATGATTCCCCGAAGCTTCATAATTGGGGTGGTGACTCCCAAGATGTTCATCAGGGTGGTTACTCCCAGAAACTTTGTCTTCGGAGTGGTGACTCACAGAACCA
Source organism: Hylobates moloch (assembly GCF_009828535.3). Lineage (NCBI taxonomy): Eukaryota > Metazoa > Chordata > Mammalia > Primates > Hylobatidae > Hylobates > Hylobates moloch. The sequence goes on from NW_026652440.1 coordinate 35,701, forward strand.
TCATCATTGGGGTGGTGTCTCCCAGAAGCTTCATCATCATCTGGGGGGTGACTACTAAAAGCTTCATTATCATCAGGGTTGCGACTCCAAGAAGCTTCATCATCAGGGTGGTGATTCCCAGAATCTTTATCATCATCGCTTTGGAGACTCCCAGAATATTCATCATCAGGGTGGTGAATCCTAGAAGTTTCATCATCGGGGAGATGAATCCCAGAAGCTTCATAATCGGGTTGGTGATTCCCAGCAGCATCATCATCGAGGTATTGAATCCCAGAAGCTTCATCTTCGGGGTGGTGACTCTGAGAAGCTTCATCATCATCGCTGTGGAGACTCCCAGAAGTTTCATCATTGGGGTGATGATTCCAGAAACTTCATCATCATTGTGGTGACTCCCAGAAGCCTCATCATCAGTGTGGTGACTCCAAAAGCTTCATCATCTCGTTGGTGAATCCCAGAAACTTCAACATCTGGGTGATGACTCCGAGAAGCTTCATCATCATCAGTTTGGTGACTCCCAAAAGCTTCGTCATCATCGGGGTGGTGACTCCCAGGAGATTCATCATCATCGGGGTGGTGACTCCCAGAAGCATCATGATCAGGGCGGTGCTTCCCAAAATCTTCATCATCGGGGTGTCGACTCCCAGAAGGTTCATCATTGGGGTGGTGATTCCCAGAAGCTTCATCACCGGGGTGGTCAATCCAAGAAGCTTCATCATCGGGGAGGTGAATCCCAGAATCTTCATTATCGGGGTGGTGACTCCCAGAATCTTCATCATCGGTGTATTGACCACCAGAAGCTTCATCATCGGGGTGTTGAATCCCAGAATCTTAGTCATCGGGGTGGTGACTCCCAGAAGCTTCATCATTATCAGGGTGGTGACTCCCAAAAGATTCATCGTCATCGAGGTGGTGACTCCCAGAAGCATCATGATCAAGGAGGTGCTTCCCAAAATCTTCATCATCAGGGTGTCGACTCCCAGAAGCTTCATCACCGGGGTGGTGACTCCCAAAATCATCATCGGTGTTTTGATCACCAGAAGCTTCATCATTGTGGTGGTGACTCCCAGAAGCTTCGTCATCAGTGTGGGGACTCCCAGAAGCCTCATAATCGGGGTCGTGACTCCCAGAAGATTCATCATCGTGGTGGTGACTCACTGAACCTTCATCATTAGTATGGTGTCTCCCAGAAGCTTCATCATTGTTGGGGAGGTGACTCCTAGAAGCTTCATCATCATCAAGGTGTTGACTCCCAGAAACTTCATCATCATCTGGGTGGATACTCCCAGAATCTTCATCATCATCGTGGTGGTGACTCCCACAATCTTCATCATGTGATTGGTGAATCCTAGAAGTTTCATCATCGGGGTGATGAATCCCAGAATCTTCATCATCGGGTTGGTGACTCCCAGAGGCTTCATCATCGGGGTGGTGAATCCCAGAAGCTTCATCATTGCAGTGGTGATTCCCAGAAATTTCATCATCGGGGTGATCATTCCGAGAAATTTCATCATCGGGGTTTGGACTCCCAGAAGTTTCATCAATGGGATGTTTAATCCCAGAATCTTCATCATCATGGTGGTGACTCCAACAAGGTTCATCATCGGTGTGGGGAATCCCAGAAGCCTCATCTTTGGTGTGGTGATTCCCAGAAGCTTCATCCTTCATCAGGGTGGTTACTCCCAGAAACTTCGTCATTGGAGTGGTGAATCCCAGAAGTTTCATCATCGAGATGATGAATCCCAGAAGCTTCATCATCGGGATGGTGACTCCCAGAGGCTTCATCATCGGCTTGGAGAATCCCAGAAACTTCATCATATTGGTGGTGACTCTCATAATAGTCATCACCATTGCAGTGGTTACTCCCAGAAGCTTCATCATCGGAGTGATGATTCTGAGATGCTTCATCATGGTTGTGTTGACTCACAAATGCTTCATCATCGGGGTGGTGACTCCCAGAAGCTTCTTTGTCAGGGTGTTTACTCCCAGATGCTTCATAATCGGGGTGGTGTCTCCCAGAAGCTTCATCATCGGTGTGGTGATTCTGATAAGCTTCATCATCGGGGATATGAATCCCAGAAGCTTCATCCAGGAGGTGACTCCCATAATATTCATCATCGTGGTGATGACTCCCAGAAGCTTCTTCATCAGCAGGGTGGTGACTCCCAGAACCTTCATCGGGTTGGTGAATCCCAGAAGCTTCATCATCAGGGTGGTGACTCCCAGAAGCTTCAGCATCGGAGTGGTGACACCCAGAAATTTCTTCATCGTGGTGGTGACTCTCAGAAATTTCATCATTGGTGTAGTGACTCCCATAAGCTTCTTCATCAGGGTAGTGAGTCCCAGAAACTTCATCATCATCAGGGCGGTGACTCCCAGAAGTTTCATCATCGGGGTGATGACTCCCAGAAACTTCATCATCATCAGGATGGTGACTCTGAGAAGCTTCATTATCATCTGGGTGGTGTCTCCCAGAAGCTTCATCATTGGGGTGGTGATTCTCTGAAACTTCATCATTGGGGTGGTGATTCCCAGAAGCTTCATCATTGCAGTGGTGAATCCTAGAAGCTTCATCGTCGGGTTGTTGACACTCAGAAGCTTCACCATCATCGGGGTGGTGACTCCCTGTAGCTTCGTCAACAGGATGTTGATTCCCAGAAGCTTCATCATCATTGTAGTGACTCCCAAAAGCTTCATCATTGGGGTGGTGACTCCCAGAATCTTCATCATTAGGTTGGTGATTCCCAGAAACTTCATCATCGGGGTGGTGAGTCTGAGAAGCTTCATCATCGTGGTGTTGACTCCCAAAAGCTTCATCATATTCATAGTGCTGTCACCCAGAAGCTTCACCATCATCGTGGTGTTTACTCCCAGAAGCTTTGTCATCATTGTCGTGGTGACACTGAGAAGCTTCATTATCACTGGGGTTGTGACTCCCAAAGCCTTCATCATCATTGGGGTGGTGACTCCCAGAAGCTTAGTCATTATCGTTGTGGTGATTCACAAAAGATTCATCATCATCTGGATGTTGACTCCCTGAAGCTTCATCATCATGGTGATGATTCGGTGAAACTTCATCATCGCTGTTGTGACTCACAGAAGCTTCATCATTGGGGTGGTGATTCCCAGAAGCTTCTTCGTTGGGGTGGTTACTCCGAGAATATTCATCACCATCGTGGTGTTGATTCACAGATGCTTCGTCATCACTGGGGTGGTGACTCCCAGAAGCTTCATCATCGTCAGTGTGGTGAGTCCCAGAAACATCATGATCGGGGTTGTGATTCTCAAAGTCTTCATCATCGGGGTGGCGACTCCCTGAAGTTTCATCATCCGGGTGATGATTCCCAGAAGCTTCATCATCGGGGTGGTGACTCCCAGAAGCTCCATCATCAGGGTTTTGGCTCCCAGAATCTTCATCATCTTTGAGGTGGAGACTCCGAGAAGCTTCATCATCAGCGGGGTGGTGACTCCCAAAAGCTTCATCATCATCGGGGTGGTGACTCCCAGAAGATTCATCATCATCGGGGTGGTGACTCCCAGAAGCCCCATCGTCATAGGGTTGGTGGCTCCCAGAAGCTTCTTCCTCAGGGTGGTGACTCCCAGAAACTCCATCTTGGTGGTGGTAAATCCCAGAAGCTTCATCATTGTGGTGGTGACTCTCAGAATCTTCTTCATCATCGGAGTATTGACTCCCTGAAGCTTCATCATTGGGGTGGTGATCCCCAGAAGCGTCATCATCGTTGTGATTACTCCAAGAAGCTTCATCATCGGAGTGGTGATTCCCAGAAGCTTCATCATTGGGGTGGTGACTCTTAGAAGCTTCATCATCTGAGTGGTGATTCCCAGAAACTTCATCATCGGGGTGGTGATTCCGAGAAGCTTCATCATCGGGGTTTTGACTCCCAGAAGCTTCATCATCTTCAAGATGGAGACTCCCAGAGGCTTCATCATCATCGGGGAGGTGACTCCCAGAAGCTTCATCATGATCGGTGTGGTGACTCCCAGAAGCTTCATCATCATCAGGGTGGTAAATCTCAGAAGCTTCATCAACATAGGGGTGGTGACTCCCAGAAGTTTCATCATCATCGGGGTGGTGACTACCAGAAGATTAAGCATTATCTGGGTAGTGAGTCCCAAAATCATCATCAGTGGGGTCGTGTTTTCCAAAATCTCCATCATCGGAGTGGTGACTCCCAGAAGTTTCATCATCGGGGTGGTGATTCCCACAATCTTCATCATCGGGTGGTGACATTCAGAAGCTTCATCAATGGGGTGTTGACTTCCGGAAGCTTCATCATCGGGATGGTGAATCCCAGAATCTTTATCATCAGGGTGGTGACTCCCAGATGCTTCCTCATCATTGGAATGGAGACTTCCAGAAGCTTCGTCATCGAGGTGGTGACTCACAGAAGCTTCATCGTTGGGGTGGTGTCTAAACGAAGCTTCATCATCAATGGGGTGGTGACTCCCAGTAGATTCATCATCATCGGGGTGGTGACTTCCAAAAGCTTCATCATCATCCTGTTGGTGACTCCCAGTACATTCATCATGAGGGTGGTTTATCCCAGAAGCTTCATCATCTGGTTGTTCACACCCAGAAGCTTCATCATCGGTGTGGTGAATCCCAGAATCTTCTTCATTGTGATGGTGAATCTGAGACGCTTCATCATCATCGCTGTGGTGACTCCCAGAAGCTTCATCATTGGGGTGGTGATTCCCAGATGCTTCATCATCGTTTTGGTGACTCACAGAAGCTTCGTCATCTGGGTGGTGAATCCCAGAAGTTTCATCATTGGGGTGGTGATTCCGAGAAGCTTCATCACCGGGGTTATGAATCCCAGAAGCTTCAACATCTGGGTGGTGACTCCCATAATTTTCATCATCACGGTGGTGACTCCCAGGAGCTTCTTCGTCATCAGGTTGGTGACTCCCAGAAGCTTCAGCAAAGGGCTGGTGAGTCCCAGAATCTTCATCATCATCGGGTGGTGATTCCCAGAATCTCGTCATCATCAGTGTGGTTACTCCCAGAAGCATCATCATTGGGGTTGTGACTACCAAAAGCTTCATCATTGCGGTTGTGTTTCCCAGAATCTTCATCATCGGGGTGGTGACTCCCAGAAGCTTCATCATCGGGGTGGTGTCTTCCAGAAGGTTCATCATCATCAGGGTGGTGACTCCAAGAAGCTTCATCTTTATTTGGGTGGTGACTCTCAGAAGCTTCATCATCGTGGTGGTGACTCCCAGAGGCTTCATTATCATCAGGGTGGTGACTCCCAGAATTTTCATCATTGGAGTGGTGAATCCCAGAAGCTTCATCATTGGGGTGGTTGCCCTCAGAAGCTTCATCATCGGAGTAGTGACTCCCAGGGGATTCATCATCGGGATTGTTGTTCCCAGAAGCTTCATCACCAGGTTGGTGACTCCCAGAAGCTTCATCATCGGGGTGGTGAATCCAAGAAACATCATCATCTGAGTGTTGATTCTCAGAAGATTCCTCATCAGGGTGGTGACTCCCAGAAGCTTCATCATCATGGTGGTGACTCCCAGAAGCTTTATCATCATCGCGCTCATGACTCCCAGAAGCTTCTTCATCATCGGGGTGGTGACTAACAGCAGCTTAATCATCGGGATGGTGACTCCCAGAGGATTCATCATCATCAGGTGGTGGCTCCCAGAAGTATCATCAGTGGGGTGGTGCTTCACAAAATCTTCATTATCGCAGTGGTGACTCCCAGAAGTTTCATCAATGGGTGATGATTCCCAGAAGCTTCATCATTGGGTGGTGACTCCCAGAAGCTTCATCATTCCGGTGGTGATTCTCAGATGCTTCATCAATGGGGTGATGATTCCCAAAAGCTTTATCATCGGGTTGGTGCCTCCCAGAAGCTTCATCATTGTGGTGGTGACTTCCAGAAACTTCATCATCGGGGTGGTGATTCTCAGAAGATTCATCATCAGGGTGGTGAATCACAGAAGCTTGCTCATGGTGGTGGTGAATCCCAGAAGCTTCATCATCATCGCGTTGGGGACTTCCAGAAGTTTCATCATCATCGTGGTGGTGAATCCCAGAAGCTTCATCATCATCAGGGTGGTGACTCCCTGAAGGTTCATCAACTGGGTGGTGATTCCCAGAAACTTACTCATTGTTGTGTTGACTCCTCGAAGCTTCATCATCGGGGTGGTGACTTCCAGAAGGTTCATAATCATGGTGGTGACTCTCAGAAGCTTCATCATCATCGGCGTGGTGACTCCCTGAAGTTTCATCATCGGGGTGTTGATTCCCAGAATGTTCATCATCGTGGTGACACCCAGAATCTTCATCATCGGGGTGGTGATTCCCAGAGCTACATCATCGTGTTGGTGACTCCCAGATGCTTCATCATAGGGGTGGTGATACCCAGAAACTTCATCATCGGGGTGGTGACTCCAAGAAGCTTCATCATTGGGGTTTTTACTCCCAGAAGCTTCATCATCTTCGAGATTGGGATACCCAGAAGCTTCATCATCATCGGGGTGGTGACTCACAGTAGCTTCATTGTCATCGGTGTGCTGAATCCCAGAAGATTCATCATCATTGGGATGGTGACTCCCAGAAGCTTTATCATCTTAGGGGTGGTGTCTCCCAGATGCTTCATCATCATCAGGGTGGTGACTACCAGAAGCTTCATCATCATTGGGGTCATTATTCCCCGAAGCTTCATCATTGGGGTGGTGATTCCCAGAAGCTTCATCATTGCAGTAGTGAATCCCAGAAGCTTCATCTTTGGGGTGGTGACACCCAGAAGCCTCATCATCATCAGGGTAGTGACTCCCTGAAGCTTCATCAACTGGATGGTGATTCCCAGAAGCTTAATCATCATTGTTCTGACTCCCCGAAGCTTCATCATCGGGGTTGTGATTTCCAGAAGCTTCGTAATCGTGGTGGTGAGTCTCCAAATCTTCATCATCATCGCTGTGGTGACTCCCTGAAGTTTATTCATCAAATTGGTGATTCCCAGAAGCTTCATCATCAGGTTGGTGACTCCTAGAAACTTCAACACCGTTGTGGTGACTCCCAGAATCTTTGTCATGAAGGTGGTGACTCACAGAAGCCTCATCATCATCACGGTGGTGACTCCCAGAAACTTTTTCATCAGAGTGGTGACTCTCAGAAGCTTCATCATCATCGGGTTGGTAATTCCCAGAGGCTTCATAATCTTCGGGGTGGTGACTCCCAGAAGCTTCATCATCATCGGGGTGGTGACTGCCTCAAGATTCATCATCGGGCTGATGATTCCCAGGAGCTTCATCATCGTTGTGGTGATTCTCAGAAGCTTCATCATAGGTGTGTTGACTACCAGAAGCTTCCTCATCGGGGTGGTAACTCCCAGAAGCTTCATCATCAGGGTGGTGATTCCCAGAAATTTCATCATCTCAGTGGTGACTGTGAGAAGCTTCGTCATCGGGTTTATGGCTCCCAGAAGCTTCATCATCCTTGAAGTGGAGACTCCCAGAAGCTTAGTCATCATTGAGATGGTGACTCCAAGAAGCTTCATCATCGTCGGGGTGGTTGCTCCAAGAAGCTTCGTCATCATTGGGGTGGTGACTCACAGAAGCTTCATTATCATTGGTTAGGTGACTCCCAGAAGTTTCATCATCATCTGCATGGTGAGTCCCAGTAGCTTCATCATCATCGGGGTGTGACTCCCAGAAGATTCATCATCATCTGGTTAGTAATTCCCAGAACTTCATCCTCGGGGTGTTGACTCTCAGAAGCTTTATCATTGGTATTTTGACTCCTGGAAGCTTCATCATCATCAGCGGGATGACTCCCAGTAGCTTCATCATCAGGGTGGTTATTCCCAGAACCTTCATCATCGGGGTTGTGATTCCCTGAAGCTTCATCATCAGAGTGGTGATTCCCAGAGGCTTCATCATCGTTATGGCGTCTCCCAGGAGCTTCCGCATTGGAGTGGTGACTCCCAAAGCTTCATAATCATTGGGGTGGTGACTCGCAGAAGATTCATCATCATCTGGTTTGTGACTCCCAGAAGCATCATGATCAGGGTGGTGCTTCCCAAAATCTTCATCATTGGCCTGGGGACTCCCAGAAGCCTCATCATCAGGTTGGTGACTCCCGGAATCTTCATCATCAATGGTTTGTTGACTCCAAGAAGCTTCGTCATTGGGGTGGTTACACACAGAACTTTCATCATTGAGGTGGTGTCTCCCAGAAACTTCGTCATCATTGGGGGATGACTCCTAGACGCTTCATCATAATTGGGGTGGTGACTTCCAGAAGATTCACCATCATCTGTATGGAGACCCCCAGAATGTTCATCATCATCACGGTGCTGACTTCCAGAATCTTTATCATCGGGGTGGTGAATCCTAGAAGTTTCATCATCAGAGTGAGGAATCCCAGAAGCTTCAACATCGGGTTGGTGACTCCCAGAGGCTTTGTCATCAGGGTGGTGAATCCCAGAAGCTTCGTCATCAGGGTGGTGACTCTCAGAAGCTTCATCATAATCGCGGTCGAGACTCCCAGAAGCTACATTATCAGGGTGGTGATTCCCAGTAGCCTCATAATGGGGGTGGTGATTCCCAGAAGCTTCATCTTTGGGGTGGTGACTAACAGAAGCTTCATCATCGGGGTTGTGATTCCCAGAAACTTCATCATCGAGGTAATGACTCTGGGAAGCTTCATTATGAGGATGGTGACTCACGTAATTTTCATCATCATGCTGATGACTCCCAGAAGATTCTTCATCATCAGGGTGGTAACTCCCAGAAGCTTCGTCATCGGGATGCTGATTCTCAGAAGCTTCATCATCAGGGTGGTGACTCCCAGAAGCTTTATCGTAATCGGCGTGGTGACTCCTAGAAACTTCAACATCGACGGCGTGGAGAATCCCGGCAGCTTCATCATCGGGGTGGTGCTTACCAGAAGCTTCAACATCGGGGCGGTGACTCCCAGAAGCTTAATCATTGGGCTGGTGATTCCCAGAAGCTTCTTCATTAGGGTGGTGAATCCCAGAAGCTTCATAATCGGGGTGATGACTCTCAGAAGCACCATAATCATCGGGTTGTTTACTCCCTGAAGCTTCATCATCAGGGTGGTGATTCCCTGAAGCTTCATCATCATTGCAGTGACTCCCAGAAGCTTCCTCATCGGGGTGGTGAGTCCCAGAAGCTTTGTCATCGAGGTGGTGACACCCAGAATCTTCATCATCGGGGTGGTGACTCCCAGAATTTTCATCATAGGGGTAATGACTCCCATAAGCTTCATCATCGGGGTAGTGACTCTCAGAAGCTTCATCATCATCAGGGTGGTGACTCCCTGAAGCTTCATCATCGATGTGGGGACTCCCAGAAGCTTCTTCATCATAGGGGTGGAGAATCCCAGAAGCTTCATCATCATCGGGGTGGTGACTGCCAGAAGCTTCCTCATTGGGGTGGTGATTCCCAGAAGCTTCATCATAGGGGTGGTGATTCCCAGAAGCTTCATCATTGCACTGGTGAATCCCAGAAGCTTCATCATTGGGGTGGTGACACACAGAAGCTTCATCATCATTGGGGTGGCGACTCCCTGAAGCTTCATCAACTGGATGGTGATTCCCAGAATCTTCATCATCGTTGTAGAGAATCCCCGAAGCTTCATCGTCGGGGTAGTGACTCCCCGAAAATTCATCATCAGGGTGGTTACTCCCCAAAGCTTCACCATTGGGGTGGGGACTCCCAGAAGCTTCATCATCCTCAGGGTGGTGACTCCCAGAAGATTCATCATTGGGGTGATGATTCCCATAAGCTTCATTATTGGGGTGGTGATTCCCAGAAGCTTCGTCACTGCAGGCATGAATCCCAGAAGCTTCATCATTGGGTTTGTGACACTCAGAAGCTCCATCATCATCAGGGTGATGACTCCCTGAAGCTTCATCAACGTGGTCGTGACACTGAGAACCTTAATCATCGGGTTGGTGACTCCCAGAAATTTCATCATCGGGTTAGTGACTCCCATAAGCTTCATCATTGGGGTAGTGACTCCCAAAAGCTCCATCGTCATCAGTGTTGTGACTCTCCGAAGCTTCATCATTGGGATGGGGACTCCCAGAAGTTTCATCATCATCTGGATGGGACTCCCAGAAGCTTTAACATTGAGGTGGTAATTCCCAGAATTTCATCATCGGGGTGGTTACTCTTGGAATCTTCATCATTGCAGTGGTGAATCCCAGAAGCTTCATCATTGGAGTGGTGACAGTCAGAAGCTTCATCATCATCGGGGTGGTGACTCCCTGAAGCTTCATCAACGGGTTGGTGAGTCCCAGAAGTTTCATCATCGTTGTGGTGAGTCTCAGAAGATTCATTATTGGGGTGGGGACTCCCAGAAGCTTCATCATTGTGGTGGTGATTCCCAGAAACTTCATCATCGGGGTTGTGACTCTGAGAAGCTTTATCATCAGGATGTTGACTCCCAGAAGCTTCATAATCTTCGGGTTGGTGACTCCCAGAAGCTTCATCATCACCGAGTTGGTGACTCCCAGAAGCTTCATTATCATTGGGGTGTTGACTCCCAGAAGCTTCATCATCATCAGGGTGGTGATTACCTGAGGATTCATCATTGGGCTGGTGAATCTGAGGAGATTCATCAGCGTTGTGATGACTCCCAGAATCTTTATCATCTGGGTGTTGACTCCTAGAAGCTTCATCATTGGGGTTGTGACTCCCAGAAGCTTCATCATCGCGGTGTTGATTCCCAGAAATTTCATCGTCTGGGTGGTGACTCTAAGCATCATCATCTGGGTTATGACTCCCAGAAGCATCCTCATATTTGGGGTGGTGACTTCCAGAAGATTCATCATCATTGGGGTGGTGACTCCCAGAAGCATCATCGTCATAGGTGTGGTGACTCCCAGAAGCTTCATCATCATTGGGGTGGTGATGCCCAGAAGCTTCATCATCATCCGGGTGGTGACGCCGAGAAGCATCGTGATTGGGGTGGTCACACCCAGAAGCCTCATGATTTTGATGGTGCTCCCAAAATCTTCATCATCCGGGTGGCGAATCCCAGAGGTTTCATCATCGGGGTGGTGGTTCCCAGAGGTTTCATCATCGTAGTGGTGACTCCCAGAAACTTCTTCATCAGGGTTTTGACTCCCAGAAACTTCATCATCTTCGAGGTGGAGACTCCCAGAAACTTCATCATCATCAGGGTGGTGACTCCCAAAAGCTTCATCTTCATCTGGATGGTGACTCCCAGAAGATTCATTATCATTGGCGTGGTGACTCCCAGAAGCTTCATCATCAGGATCGTGACTCCCAGAAGCTTCATCATGGCGGTGGTGAATCTCAGAAGCTTCATCACCGTTTTGGTGACTCCTAGAAGCTTCATCATCGGGTTGGTGAATCCCAGAAGTTTCATCATTGGGGTGATGACTCCCAGAAGTTTCATCATCGTCAGGGTGGTGACTCCCAGAAGTTGCATCATCGGGGTGGTGACTCCAAGAAACTTCATCATCATCGGGATTGTCACTCCCAGAAGCTTCATCATCATCGGGTTGGTGACTTCTATAAACTTCATCATCGGGTTGGTGACTCCCAGAATCTTCATCATCAGAGTGGAGATTCACAGAAGCTTCATCATCTGGGTGGTGACTTTCAGAAGCTTCTTCATCATTGGGGAGGTGAATTCCTGAGGATTCATCATCAGGATGGTCATCCCCAGAAGCTTGATCATCGTTTTGGTGACTCCCAGAAGCTTCATCATCGGGGTGGTGAATCCTAGAAAACTCATCATCATGGTGGTGACTCCCAGAAGTTTCATCATTGGGATGATGACTCCCAGAAGTTTCATCATCATCAGGGTGGTGACTCCAAGAAGCTTCATCATCATCGGGATTGTGACTCCCAGAAGATTCATAATCATTGGGTTGGTGACTTCCATAAGCTTCATCATCGGGTTGGTGTCTCCCAGAATCTTCATCATTGGGGTGGGGATTCACAGAAACTTCATCACGGGGTGGTGACTCACAGAAGCTTCATCATCGGGATGGTGACTCCCAGAAGCTTCATCATCATCGGGGTGATTACTCCAAGAAACTTCATCATCATCGGGGTGGTGACTCCCAGAATATTCATCATGGGGGTGGTGAATCCGAGAAGCTTCATCATTGGGTTGGTGGCTCCCAGAAGCTTCGTCATTGGGGTGTTGACTCCCAGAGGATTCATCATCGGATGGTGATTCTCAGAAGCTTCATTATTGGGTTGGTGACTCCCAGAAGCTTCATCAACGCGGTGGTGACTCCCAGAATAATCATCTGAGTGGTGATTCTCAGAAGATTCCTCATCGGGATGGTGATTCCCAGAAGCTTCATCTTCGTGGTGGTGACTCCCAGAAGCTTTATGATCATCGAGGTGATGACTCCCAGAAGCTTCGTCATCATCGTGGTGGTTACTACCAGCAACTTCATCATCGGGGTGGTAACTCCCAAAAGGTTCATTATCATCGGTTTGGTGAGTCCTAGAAGTATCATTAGCAAGGTGGTGCTTCCCAAAATCTTCAACATCGGGGTGGTGACTCCCAGAATATTCATCATCGTGCTGGTGGTTCCGAGAGGCTTCATCATCGGGAGGTGACTCCCAGAAGCTTCGTCATCAAGGTGGTGATTCTCAGAATCTTCATCATCAGGGTGGTGTTTCCCAGAAGCTTGATATTGGGGTGGTGACTCCCAGATGCTTCATCATCGCAGTGGTGATTTTTAGAGGCTTCATCATCAGGGTGCTGATTCCCAGAAGCTTCATCATTGGGGTGGTAACTCCCAGAAGCTTAGTCATCAAGGTTTTGACTCCCAGAAGCTTCACTATCTTCAAGGTGGAGACTCTCAGAAGCTTCATCATCACTGGGGTGGTGACTCCCAAATGCTTCATCATCATCGTTTTGGTGACTACCAGAACTTTATTATCATGGGGGTGGTGACTCCCCGAAGCTTCATCATCACAGGGGTGGTGACTCCCAGAAGCTTCATCATCAGGGTGTAGACCCCCAGAAGCTTCATCGTGGTGGTGGTGAATCACAGAAACTTCATCATGGGAGTGGTGACTCTCAGAAACTTCTCCATCATCTGCAAGGTGAATTCCAGAATCTTCATCATCGGGGTGGTGATTCCCAGAAGCTTCATCATCGTTTTGGTGACTCCCATAAGCTTCATCATCAGGGTGGTGATTCCCAGAAGCTTCCTGATCGGGGTGGTGACTCCCAGAAGCTTCCTCATCGGGGTGGTGATTCCCAGAAACTTCATCATCTGGGTGGTGTCTCTGAGAAGTTTCATTATCGGGGTCTTGACACCCGGCAGCTTCGTCATCAGGGTTTTGACTCCCAGAAGCTTCATCATCATCATGTTGTTGAATCCCAGAAGGTTCATCATCATCGGAGTGGTGACTTCCAGAAGCTTCTTAATCATAAGAGTGGTGTCTCCCGGAAGCTTCGTCATCATCGGGGTGTTGACTCGCAGATGATTCATCATCAGGGTGGTGACACCCAGAAGTGTCATCAGCGGGGTGGTGCTTCCCAAAATCTCCATCATTGCGGTGGTGACTCCCAGAAGTTTCATCATTGGGGTGGTGATTCCCAGAATCTTCATCATCGGGTGGTGACTCACAGAAGCTTCATCATCGGTGTGGTGATTCTCAGAAGATTGATTCATCATCGGGGTGGTGATTCCCAGAAGCTTCATCGTTGGGGTGGTGACTCCCAGAAGCTTCATCATTTGGGTGGTGACTCCCAGAATCTTCATCTTTGAGGTGGTGATTCTCAGAAGTTTCATCATCGGGGTGGTGACTCCCAGAAGCTTCATCATGGCGGTGGTGAACCCAAGAAGGTTGATCATCGGGGTGGTGACTCTCAGAAGCTTCATCACCATCAGGGTGGTGACTCCCTGAGGCTTCATTACAACAAGGATGGTGACTCCAAGAAGCTTCATGATTATTGGGCTGGTGACTCCCAGAAGATTCATCATCATCGGGGTGGTGACTCCCATAAGTATAATCAGTGGGGCGGTACTTCCCAAAATCTCCATCTTCAGGGTGGAGACTCCCAGAAGTTTCATCATTGGGTTAGTGATTCCCAGGAGCTTCATCATCAGATGGTGACTTGCAGAAGCTTCCTCATTGGCGTGTTGACTCCCAGAAGCTTCATCATCGGGATGGTGAATCCCACAATCTTCATCATTGGGGTGGTGACTCCCAGAAGAATCATCATAGGTATGGGGACTCCCAGAAGCCTCATCATCGGGGTGGTGACTCCCAGATTCATCATCATTGGCGTGGTGACTCCCAGAAGCCTCATCATCGGGGTGGTGAATCCCAGAAGCTTCATCATCATCGGGGTTGTGACTCCCAGAAGTTTCATCATCATCAGGTTGGTGACTCCCAAAAGCTTCATCATTGGGGTGGTGTCTTAAAGAAGCTTCATAGTGTCGAGGTTGTGACTCCCAGAAGCTTCATCATCATCGTGGTGGTGACTCCCAGAACCTTCATCATTGGGGTGGTGAATCCCAGAAATTTCATCATCGGGAAATGAATCCCAGCAGCTTCATCATCGGGTTGGTGATTCCCAGAGGCTTCATCATCAGTGTGGTGAATTCCAGAAACTTCCTCATTGGAGTGGTGACTCTGAGAAGCTTCATCATCATCACGGTGGTGACTCTGAGAAGCTTCATCATCGTGGTTGTGATTCCCAGAAGTTTCATCATCGTTGTGGTGACTCCCAGAAGTTTCATCATCAGCGTGGTGAATCCCAGAAGTTTCATCCTCGGGATGATGAAGCCCAGAAGCTTCATCATCGGGTTGGTGACTCCCAGAGGTTTCATCATCGGTGTGGTTAATTCCAGAAGCTTCGTAATTGGGGTGGTGACTCCGAGAAGCTTCATCATCGGGGTTATGAATCCCAGAAGCTTCATCATCAGTGTAGTGACTCCCATAATTTTCATCATCACGGTGATGACTCCCAGAAGCTTCTTCATCATCAGGGTGTTGACCCCCAGAAGCTTCATCATCGTCGGGAGGTGACTCCCAGTAGCTTCGTCATCATCGGTGTGGTGACTCCCAGAAGCTTCATCATCGGGATGGTGAATTCCAGAAGCTACATCATAGGGGTGGTGACTCCCAGAAGCTTCATCATCAGGGTGGTGACACCCAGAACCTTAATCATCGGGTTGGTGACTCCCAGAATTTTCATCATTGGGATAGTGACTCCCATAAGCTTCATCATTGGAGTAGTGACTCCTAGAAGCTCCATCATCATCAGGGTTGTGACTCACCGAAGCTTCGTCATTGGGGTGGGGACTCCCAGAAGTTTCATCATCATTGGGATGGTGACTCCCAGAAGCTTCATCATCATCATGGTGGTGACTCCCAGAAGCTTCATCATTGAGGTGGTGATTCCCAGAATTTCATCATCAGGGTGGTGACTCCCAGAATCTTCATCATTGCGGTGGTGAATCACAGAAGCTTCATCATTGGGGTGGTGACTCCCAGATGCTTCATCATTGAGGTGGTGATTCCCAGAATTTCATCATCAGGGTGGTGACTCCCAGAATCTTCATCATTGCGGTGGTGAATCACAGAAGCTTGATCATTGGGGTGGTGACAGTCAGAAGCTTCCTCTTCATCAGGTTGGTGACTCCCTGAAGCTTCATCAATGGGGTAGTGATTCCCAGAAATTTCATCATCATTGAGGTAATTCCCAGAAGATTCATCATCGGGGTGGGAGTCCCCCGACTCCCAGAAGCTTCATCATTGGGGTTGTGATTCCCAGAAACTTCATCATCAGGGTTGTGACTCTGAGAAGCTTTATCATCGGGGTGTTGACTCCCAGAAGCTTCATAATCTTTGGGGTGGTGACTCCCAGAAGCTTCTTTATCACCGGGTTGGTCACTCCCAGAAGCTTCATCATCATCGGGGTGGTGACGTCCTGAGGATTCATCATCGGTGTGGTGATTCCCAGGAGATTCATCATCGTTGTGATGACTCCCAGAATCTTCATCATCAGCGTGTTGACTCCTAGGAGCTTCATCATCGGGGTGTTGATTCACAGAAATTTCATCATCTGGGTGGTGACTCTGAGAAGCATCATCATCGGGGTTATGACTCCCAGAAGCTTCATCATCTTTGGGGTGGTGACTCCCATAAGATTCATCATCATCGTGGTGGTGACTCCCAGAAGCATCATTGTCATAGGTGTGGTGACTCCCAGAAGCTTAATCATCTTAGGGATGGTGAATCCCAGGAGCTTCAACATCACCTGGGTGGTGATGCCCAGAAGCATCATGATCGGGGTGGTGCTCCCAAAATATTCATCATTGGGGTGGCGAATCCCAGAAGTTTCATCATCGGGGTGGTGATTCCCAGAAGTTTCATCATCGTGGTGTTGGCTCACAGAAGATTCTTCATCAGGGTTTTGACTCCCAGAAGCTTCATCATCTTCAAGGTGGAGACTCCTAGAAGCTTCATCATCATCAGTGTGGTGACTCCCAGAAGATTCATTATCATCGGCGTGGTGACTCCCAGAAGCTTCATCATCATAGGGGTGGTGACTCCCAGAAGCTTCATCATCAGGGTCGTGACTCCCAGAAGTTTCATCATCGGCGTGGTGAATCCCAGAAGCTTCATCATCCGGTTGATGTCTCTCAGAAGCTTCTTCATCAGGGAGTTGAATTCCTGAAGCTTCATCATCAGGTTGGTGATTCCTGGAAGGTTGATCATGGTTTTGGTGACTCCCAGAAGCTTCATCATCAGGGTGGTGAATCCCAGTAGACTCATCATCAGGGTGGTGACTGCTGGAAGTTTCATCATTGGGTTGATGACTCCCTGAAGTTTCATCATCATCAGGGTGGTGACTCTCAGAATTTGCATCGTCGGTGTGGTGACTCCAAGAAGCTTCATCATGATTGGGATTGTGACTCCCCGAAGCTTCATCATCATCGGGTTGGTGACTTCCATAAGCTTCATCATCGGGTTGGTGACTCCCAGAATCTTCATCATCGGGGTGTGGATTCACAGAAGCTTCATCATCGGGTGGTGACTCGTAGAAGCTTCATCATCGGGATGGTGACTCCCAGAAGTTTCCTCATCATCAGGGTGGTGACTACCAGAAGCTTTATCATCGGAGTGGTGACTCCCAGAAGCTTCATCATTATGGGGGTAGTGATTCCCAGAAGCTTCAATATCATCAGGGTGGTGACTCCCATAAGTTGCATCATCGTGGTGGTGACTCCCAGTTGCTTCATCATCGTGGTGACTCCCAGTTGCTTCATCATCATCCGGGTGGTGACTCCAAGAATCTTCATCATCTGGTTGGTGACTCCCAGAAACTTCATTATCATGGAGTTGACTCACAGAGGCTTCATCATCAGTGTCGGGACTCCCAGAAGCCTCATCATCGGGGTGGTGACTCACAGAAGATTCATCATCATCGGTGTGGTGACTCGCAGAAGCTTCATAATCGGGGTGGTGACTCCCAGAAGCTTCATCATCATCAGGGTGGTGACGCCAAGAAACTTCATCATCATCGGGGTGGTGACTCCCAGAATAATCATCATCGGGGTGGTGAATCCGAGAAGCTTCATCGTTGGGTTGGTGGCTCCCAGAAGCTTCATCATTGGGGTGTTGACTCCCAGAGGATTCATCATCAAGATGGTGATTCCCAGAAGCTTCATTATCGGGTTGGTGACTCCCAGAAGCTTCATCAACGGCGTGGTGACTCCCAGAAGCATCATCATATGAGTGTTGATTCTCAGAAGATTCCTCATTGAGGTGGTGATTCCCAGAAGCTTCATCATCGTGGTGGTGACTCCCAGAAGCTTTATCATCATTGCAATGGTGACTCCCAGAAGCTTCATCATCATCATGGTGGTTACTACCAGCAACCTCATCATTGGTGTGGTAACTCCTAAAAGGTTCATTATCATCGGTTTGGTGAGTCCCAGAAGTTTCATTAACAGGGTGGTGCTTCCCAAAATCTTCATCATCATGGTGGTGACTCCCAGAAGATTCATCATCGGGGTGGTGATTTTCAGAAGCTTCATCGTCAGGGTGGTGATTCCCAGAAACTTCATCATTGGGTTGGTGACTCCCAGGAACTTCATCATCAGGGTGGTGATTCTCAGAAGCTTCATCATCAGGGTGGTGATTCCCAAAAGATTCATCAATGGGGTGGTGACTCCTAGAAACTTCATCATTGCGGTGGTGATTCTCAGCGGTTTCATTATCGGGATGGTGACTCCCGGAAGCTTCCTCATGGCGGTGGTGAATCCCAGAAGCTTCATCGTCAGGGTACTGACTCTCAGAAGCTTCATCATCATCGGGGTGGTGATTTCCTGAAACTTCATCATTGAGGTGGTGATACCCTGAATTTTAATCATCATTTTGGTGACTCCCAGAAGCTTCATCATCGGGGTGGTGACTTCCAGAATCTTCATCATTGGGGTGGTGATTCATAGAAATTTCATCATCCACCTGGTGAGTCCGAGAAACTTCATTGTCATTGTTTTGACTCTCAGAAGCTTCATCATCACTGGGATGGTGACTCCCAGAAGCTTCATCATCACTGGGGTGGTGACTCCCAGAAGCATCATGATCAGGGTGTTGCTCCCAAAATCTTCATCAGGGTGGCAAATCCCAGAAGTTTCATCATTGGCGTGGTGATTCCCAGAAGCTTCATCATCAGGGTGTTGACTCCCAGAAGCTTCATCATCAGGGTTTTGTCTTCCAGAAGCCTCATCATCTTCGAGGTGGAGACTCTCAGAACCTTCATCATCATCGGGGTCGTGACTCCCCAAAGCTTCATCATCATCAGGTTGGTGACTCCCAGAACTTTACTATCATCGGGGTGATGATTCCCCGAAGCTCCATCATCACTGGGATGATGACTCCCAGAAGCTTCATCATCAGGTTGTTGACTCCCAGGGGCTTCATCATGGCTGTGGTGAATCACAGAAGCTTCATCATGGGAGTGGTGACTCTCAGAAGCTTCTTCATCATCTGGAAGGTGTATTCCTGAATCTTCATCATCAGGGTAGTGATTCCCAGAAGCTTCGTCATGGTTTTGGTGACTCCCAGAAGTTTCATCATCTGGGTGGTGATTCCCAGAAGCTTCCTCATTGAGGTGGTGATACCCAGAAGCTTCCTCATTGGGGTGGTGATTCCCAGAAACCTCATCATCTGGGTGGTGACTCTGAGAGGTTTCATTATCGGGGTTATGACTCCCAGAATCTTAATCATCTTCTAGATGGAGACTCCCAGAAGCTTCATCATCATCCAGGTGGTGACTCCCAGAAGCTTCGTTATCATTGTGTTCGTGAATCCCAGAAGGTTCATCATAATCAGAGGGGTGACTCCCAGAAACTTCATCATCATAGGGGTGGTGTCTCCCACAAGCTTCATCGTCATCGGGGTGGTTACTCCCAGAAGATTCATCATCATCGAGGTGGTGACACCCAGAAGTGTCATCAGGTGGTGGTGCTTCCCACAATCTCCATCATCAGGGTACTGACTCTCTGAAGTATCATCATCGAAGTGGTGATTCCCAGAGGCTTCATCATCGGGTGGTGACTCCGAGAAGCTTCATCATTTGTGTGATGACTCTCAGAAACTTCATCATCAGGGTGGTGATTCTCAGAAGTTTTATCATCGGGGTGGAGACCCCCAGAAGCTTCATCGTGGCGGTGGTGAATCCAAGAAGGTTCATCATGTTGGTGGTGACTCTCAGAAGCTTCAGCATCATCAGGGTGGTGAATCCCTGAAGCTTCATTATCACAGGGGTGGTGACTCCCAGAAGCTTCATCATTATCGTGGTGGTGACTCCGAAAAGATTCATCATCACTGGGGTGGTGACTCCCATAAGTATCATCAGCGGAGTGGTGCTTCCCAAAATCTCCATCTTTGGGGTGGCGACTCCCAGAAGTTGCATTATTGGGGTGGTGATTCCCAGGAGTTCATCTTTGAATGGTGACTCTCAGAAGCTTCCTCACTGGGGTGTTGACTCCCAGAATCTACATCGTAGGGATGGTGAATCCCACAATCTTCATCATTGGGGTGGTAACTCCCAGAAGATTCATAATAGGTGTGGCGACTCCCAGAAGCCTCCTCATCGTGGTGGTGACTCCCAGAAGATTCATCATCATTGGGGTGGTGACTCCCAGAAGCCTCATCATCGGGGTGGTGACTCCCAGAAACATCATCATCATCGGAGTGGTGACTCCCAGAAGTTTCATCATCATCGGGTTGGTGACTCCCAAAAGCTTCATCATTGGGGTGATGTCTAAATGAAGCTTCATCGTCATTGGGGTGATGACTCCCAGAAGCTTCATCATCATCACGGTGGTGACTCCCGGAACTTTCATCATTGGGGTGGTGAATCCTAGAAATTTCATCGTCGGGAAATGAATCCCAGAAGCTTCATCATCGGGTTGGTGACTCCCAGAGGCTTCATCATCACTGTGGTGAATTCCAGAAGCTTCGTCATCAGAGTGGTGACTCTGAGAAGCTTCAGCATCATCACAGTGGTTGACTCCCAGAAGCTTCATCATTGTGTTGACTCCCAGAAGTTTCATCATTGGCGTGGTGAATCCCAGAAGTTTCATCATCGGGGTGATGAATCTCAGAAGCTTCATCATCGGGTTGTTGACTCACAGAGGTTTCATCATCCGTGTGGTGAATTCCAGAAGCTTCATCATTAGGTTGGTTACTCCAAAAAGCTTCATCATCAGGGTTATGAATCCCAGAAGCTTCATCATCTGGGTGGTGACTCCCATAATTTTCATCATCACAGTGATGACTCCCAAAAGCTTCTTCATCATCAGGGTGGTGACTCCCAGAAGCTTCGTCATTCGGGTGGTAACTCCAAGAAGCTTCATCATTGTCGGGTGGTGAATCTCAGTAGCTTCGTCATCATCGGTGTGGTGACTCCCAGAAGCTTCATCATCGGGTTGGTGAATTCCAGAAGCTACATCATTGGGGTGGTGACTCCCAGAAGCTTCATCATCGGTGTGGTGACACTCAGAACCTTAATCATTGGGGTGGTGACTCCCAGAATTTTCATCATCAGGATAGTGACTCCCATAAGCTTCATCATCGGGTTCATGACCCCCAGAAGCTTCATCGTCATTAGGGTGGTGACTCCCAGAAGCTTCAACAATGGGGTGGCGACTCCCAGAAATTTCATCATCATCAGGATGGTGACTCCCAGAAGCTTCATCATTATCAGGGTGGTGACTCCCAGAAGATTCATCATTGTGGTGTTGTATCCCAGAAGCTTCATCATTGGGGTGGTGACACACTGAAGCTTCATCATCATCGTGGTGGTGACTCCCTGAAGCTTCATAAACGGGGTGGTGATTGACAGAAGTTTCATCATCGTTTTGGTGACTACCAGAGGCTTCATCATCTGGGTGGTGACTCCCAGAACCTTCATCATTGGGGTGGTGATTTCCAGAAAATTCATCATCGGGGTGTTGACTCTGAGAAGCTAAATCATCGGGGTGTTGACTCCCAGAAGCTTCATCATCATCAGGGTGGTGACTCCCAGAAGCTTCTTCATCATCGGGGTGGTGACTCCCAGAAGCTTCCTTATCATCGGCGTGGTGACTCCCAGAAGCTTCATCATCATAGGGGTGGTGACTCCCAGAAGCTTCATCATGGTGTTGGTGAAACCCAGAAGATTCATCATCGCGGTGGTGACTCCCAGAAGCTTCATCATCGGGGTGGTGAATCCAAGTAGCTGCATCATCGGGGTGGTGAATCCCAGATTCTTCATCATTGGGCTGTTGACTCTCCGAAGCTTCATCATCATGGGGGTGGTGACTGCCAGAAGCTTCATCATCGGGGTGGTGATTCCCCGAATCTTCATCATCTTCATGGTGGAGAATCCCGAAAGCTTCATCTTCGGGTTGGTGTCTCCCAGGAGCTTCATCATCGGGGTAGTGACTCCCAGAAGCTTCATCATCGGAGAGTTGACTCATAGAAGCTTCAACTTTGCAGTGTTGACTCCCAGATGCTTCATCATTGGGGTGGTGACCCCCAGAATCTTCATCATCAGGGTGGTGACTCCCAGAAGCTTATCATCAGGGACATGACTCCCAGAAGCTTCATCATTGGGGTGTTGTCTCCCAGGAGCTTCATCATCGGCGTGATGACACCCAGAAGCTTCTTCATCATGGG